>NW_023425459.1:0-198823 GCF_014108245.1 Pipistrellus kuhlii | reverse complement strand
TCTCTCCTGCTTCTCCTCCCCCCTCCTCATCTCCTCCTCTCCCTGCCTCATCTACCCTACCCCGTCCTCTCCTCCTCCCCCTGCTCTTCCTCTTCCTCCTCTTCCTCCTCCTCCTCCTCCTCCTCTTCCTCCTCCTCCTCTTCCTCCTCTTCCTCTCCCTCCGCCTGGGGAGTCTAGGGGCAGCCAGTGAGGGCCTGGGTCCTGGTGCTTGTGCTTGGCCTTCCGGGTCCGGTCCTTCCAGTCCCTCCGACCTTCGCCCGGTTCCTGCGTCCCCTCTGGCTGCCGGGTGTACCCTTTACTCGCCGCGCTCAGTCGGGGCTGGAATGGGGAGGGGGGTCCTCTGGACCGTTTGGCGGCGACCGCCCGCAGCCGCCCGCGCCCCGTGGGTGGACGAGGAAGTGGAGCCCCGCCGGCCCTTTCCCTCCCTTTCCTCCCTCCCTCTCTCCCCTCCTTTCCCGCGGCCTCGGGCTCCCCTCGCCCCCGGCCTCCAGGGCCCTCGGGACGGGGCGGCGCGGGGACGGCCCGGGCCTGCCCTCCGCGGGGACCGGGCGGGAGGCCCTGGCGCCTCCGGGTGAGGGGTTCGTCCCCGGCCGGTGGGGACGGTTCGTTGTGAACTGTCCAGCCCCGTCCAGGCTGGCGCCGCGCTGCGGGAAGGAGTCCTGAGACACGCCCCTCGCGCCCCCCGCGAGGAATGCGTTCCTTTGGAACCGCGGCTTTGCTGAGTAGCTTTTCTCCTTGTCGCTGGTTTAAAGGTGAGCCTTTATCAGAGGGGTGGTTTTCAAAGGCGCACCGGCAGACAGCTGCTCTGTCCCGGAGAAGACGGTCCTGGTGCCCGGGCCCTGGCGAACCTGCGGGACGGAGCGCAGCCGGCCTCGTCCCGGGCTCCCGCCTCCACCTCCGCCCGCACCTCGGGGCCCGCGGCCTTCGCGGCGGCATGGACCGGGTCCTGGGGCCGCGCCCGGGCGAGGAGGTCCGCCCCCCGCTCCGGTGTGAGTTCCTCCCGCCGCGCCCTGACCTCCCGGCCCGGCCGGCGGTGAGCGCCCGCGCCCGGAGAGGCCGCCCCACGCCCGGAGAGGGAGCCCCGCGCCCGGAGAGGGAGCCCAGCGCCCGAAGAGGGAGCCCCGCGCCCGGAGAGGCCGCCCAGCGCCCGAAGAGGGAGCCCCGCGCCCGGAGAGGCCGCCCCGCGCCCGGAGAGGGAGCCCCGCGCCCGGAGAGGGAGCCCCGCGCCCGGAGAGGCTGCCAGGCCCGGCGCGGGTCTGACTCCCACCCGGCTGGGCGCTCAGGCCCCTGGGGAGAGCGAGGATCCTGTCGGCCACTCCATCCCGGCAGGTGCCAGGCGGCAGCGCGCCGGGGCGGCAGCCTGTGCGAGGGGCCTCCGCTGAGAACGAGGCCCCTGAGGGAGGCGGGCTCCGGACAGAGGACAGAGGCGAGAGGGTGCGAAAGCGGCTAGACCCCTCCTGTCTTTTCCCCTTTCCTTACTTCTTTGCGCTCCCGTCTCCCTCCATTTACTCCCTTTCTTTCTTCTATTAACTTGCCTCCTCTGCCTGTCACTCCTCTTCCTTCTGCTCCCCCTCTTTCCCTTTCCCTGTTGTTATTTTTTTTTAATCAGAAGGACAGCCAAGCCATAGTGTGCCTCCTATTAATAAAAGGGCGGGGGGGGGGGGGGGCTCGCATTTACAATCACCCCCTCCCAGGTGCCAGAACCCTTGGAGGGTTCTGTGGTCTGTGCACTTGGGCCAGGACATCCTCCCAACCAGCAAGGTAGCCTGGGGGCCAGGCCCCAGTTAAACAAGGGTCCTAGCCCGCCCCCCAGCAGGATCTGCCTTCTCCCAGGATCTTCCAGAAGCAGGGGAGAGGCCAGATGACGTTGCCTGTTCAAGCAGGGACTCATACTTGCATCTCCTCCCAGACACAGAAGTTCCTTCTCCATCTGAGAATGGAGGTGGTGATGGTGGGTGGGGGTTCAGGGATGGGAGGGCTGTCACAGGAAACAGAGAGAGGCCACAGCCGCTCTGTCCCTCCCATCCGGGCCAGGACCAGCCTCTGGTTCCTGGGCCCCCGCCAGTCCTCCTGCTGGTCTGAGCCCCGAGGAATGAGCCAGGAGCCTGGTGCCCCATCCAGAGTTACTGGTCTTTCCTGCCCCCTCCTCCCCATCACGCCTGTGCTTTCTGCACTTCTGGGACTTGCTTCTCGGTGCCAGGGTGCCAGAACGGGCTCAGAGGCCCTGCTCACAATGCCCAAGCGCCATGCAGAGCACAGAGAACCTACAGGGAGCCCGGGGCCTCTTCTGCTGCGGGCCTTGAGCACGGCCATTCCCTGACCACGCCTCAGGCTTCCCGTATGAAAAGACAGCTAGGGTGGGCGGGATGAGTCCTCCTTGCCAATTTAAACAGACTGGTTCAGGGGTCACACGGCTTTTTCTGTAAAGGGCCAGGAATATTTCAGGCTGTTGGCCGTGCATTTCTGTCGCAGCAGCTGCACTCTGCTGTTAGCGTGAAAGTAGCCAGAGGTAACGCGTAAATGGTGAGTGTGGCTGTGTTTCCATCAGCCATACGTATGTACAATATAACTTAATTTCATGTAATTTTCACCTCGTGAAATTTTGTCCCTATTTTGATTTTTTTTCAACCATTAAAAATGTAAAAACCATTCTCAGATCACAGCCATATAGAAACAGGCAACGGGGCCCAGCCAGTGTTGCTCAGTGGTTGAGCATGGACCCCTGAACCGGGAGGTCATGGTTTGATTCCAGGCCAGGGCATGTGCTGGCTCAATCCCTAGTAGAGGGCATGCAAGAGGCAGCTAATGGGCCATTCTCTCTCATCATTGATGTTTCTGTCTCTCCCTCTCCTTTCCTCTCTCTGAAATCAATAAAAACATTTTTTTTTTGGGGGGGGGGGGTAACAAAACAGGCAGTAGGCCATAATTTGCCAACTCCTGGTCTAGATTTACTTTTTCTGATTGCATAAATGAATGCACTTACATATCACAAGTGTTGCCTTATCTAAAATTGTTATAATTATTTTTTTCCTACAGTATTGGGGCCTTATAAACATGAATCATCATGTACATTCCCTATTCCCATATCTGAATTCTCAACAATTTAATATCATCCTGATACTAATACATCTAGACACTGGGATGGGCGCTTTACACAATAGTCTTTGGAGTAGAGAGCGCTCACCCTTGTTTCCAGCTTCTTGCACACTCCAGGTGACAGGGTGCTCACCCCCTTACAAGGCAGTCCTCACAGACTCTGAGGCTGCTGAGAACTCGTGACCGGCCAGCAGCCTGAGAGGCGAAGGCGCTGTGGATGCATGTGCTCCCTCTGGCCAGCCCTCCCTGTCTCTTCTCAGTTCCATCTACATCCTCTCCAGCTGGGGCGATGTGCGTGGACCAAGGGGCCCTGCCTTCCTTTTCTGGGAGTCTCCCAAGCCTCTGCAGGCCTTTGAAGCTGCCAAGTGACAAATATTGCAAGGAATAAGCAAGGGGAGAGAATATGACAGAAACATCGACATTATAAATGTGCTACTTGCTAAAGAGTTTCCAGGAAATCTTGCTTATTGGACACTTCACCCCCATCTGCTTCCTCTAAGCTTCTTGTGCCCTCTGCTGGCCAGATTGAGTCCTAACCAGGCTCACTCAGACTATTTTCCTCTTTAAAAGGAAAACCTATCCAGGACTTTCTCTCCCCTCAATGTACCAGGCACCTGTAGGATGTGGGGATTCAAGAAAAAAGGCATTTTGTGTGTCCTCAGGAGTGAGGCAGACAGAGGTACTCGCCGCGGACAGGAAGGCTGCGCGATGGCAGACCAGACATGGGGAGCTCAGGCTTCCGGAGGGCATGTCCCCGGTGAGCTGGCTGCTCCTGTCAGTTGTTAAATGTTCGGATACTTTTATGGCAGCCACAGCTGGCCTGCAGAAGCATCCCGGTTCCATGCCCCAAGCTTCTCCTCCAGGTCCATGGCGAAGTTTGCTGGCTCCTGCTGCTGGGAAGGGGAGTCTGTCAGTCCAGGTACGGGCTTTGCGT
Source organism: Pipistrellus kuhlii (assembly GCF_014108245.1). Lineage (NCBI taxonomy): Eukaryota > Metazoa > Chordata > Mammalia > Chiroptera > Vespertilionidae > Pipistrellus > Pipistrellus kuhlii. The sequence goes on along the minus strand of NW_023425459.1, from coordinate 194,793 downwards.
GCGCTCCTGGACCTGGTACAGCCCAGAACCACCTGTGGAGCCATCCCCTGTGCATTCACTGTACCTCCCCCTTGTAAGTATCTTCTTTCATCTCAGGTCTTGTGAGAAGACACTTTACCCTTAATTTATAAACAAGAAGAGAGGGGCAACCAATTTGCCCAAGTGGCAGAGCCAGGATTTGAGCGGAGGCTCCCTCCAAAGCACCACAGCGGGCTATTGGGGTCCTCCCTCGTTTTCTCCCCAGCCTTGATTGCTACTAGGTTCAGACTGATAGCTGCCAAAGGTCAGTTCCGGCAAGTGTCCATGGGCCCACTTACTGTGTCCAAAGGTGGGCTCCTCATGTCCCGCCTCTCCCAGGCTGTTGTTCCTGCTCCGCGTGCCTGGGCTGGGTGGGATAGAGCAGCTGAAACAGCCAGGGGTGCGGATAAGCCTCACTGACCATTGAGCAGGGAGGGCCCTGGGAGGCAGGGCTTGTTCCTCCCAGAGCACACACAGTAGGTAGGGTGTCCCCACGGGGAGGGTGGGGCAGCCAGGCTACACAGTCCCTTGCATAGGCTGGCCCCAACCCCGGCCCATCTCAGCTGTGCAGGAGAGCAGATTGTCCAGGGCAGCGGTGACAAAAGGTGCTGGCTTTGGGAAGAACAGGCCGACCTGGGAACCCAAGGGGGAGTCAGGGAAGGCAGGGGCAGAGGCAGCTGAGTGTCCGTCCTGGAATGGCAGGTAGGCACACGGAGGCTGAGCAGCGCCATTTGCCAGGGCTGGGAACACTGAGCTCAGAGTGGGGTCCAAGACCTGGGAGGTCTGGACAGTCAACCACTTTGAGGCTGAAAGGCTTTTGTCCCAGAAACAAGGTTGTTCCCAAATGGCTTGGCATTCGATGGGGCCACAGCAGCTTGCTGTCCGCCAGGGAGTTATAATGGTAGACCTCCTGGTGCCTAGAGACCGCTGTCAGGGTCCTGGGAAAGGTCTGGAGACCCCGGCTGTAACCACATCACTCCCGAGCGTGTCATCAGCTGTGTGAGTGGCACTGCCTGGTTGTGCAGTACACAACCTACACACTGTGTCCAGCCCATCCTTTGTTTCCCTCTGTTCTTGTAGAGCCAAATGGGGGTTCTAGGACATTCTGCACGCCCCTTTTCCAGATGGAAAGCCACGTGTGGAAACAAGGGAGGGGAACCTATCCGGATGTGTGCTCTTCGTGTTAGAAACCTAAAACTCTAGCGCCTTGCTGTTCGGTGCCTCCTCCGTTACAGAGTACAGCAAACCCCATCTCTGGAGTTCTGAGAAGGGAAGTGTGGCCGGTCAAATTCTAAGACTGCCCCCTGGTGTCAGCCCTGTGTAATCCCTCTTCCGGAATCCCTGCCCTGATCCTGTTACCTCAGCTGGAAAAAAGGAAAAGCTTTCGCTGATGTAACTGAGGTTCCTAACGGGTAAGTGTTGAATTGATCTGGACCTAACCTGAGGAGGCGGTCCGTTCAGAGGGACCGGGGCCCTCCCTTGCGTCAGCTGGTTCTCCCCAGGCTTCCGTGCAAGCGGCCACGTTGGAGAAACCCAGGGCCAGGATGCCTGGGCAGCCTCCAGGAGCTGAGAGCAGGAACATTCTCCTGGCAGCCCAAGTGACTTTCCACGCGGGCCGGTCCTCCTGGGCCCCAGCCAGTGCCCTGGCTGCCACCCTGTGAGAGCCAGAGCGAGCTCCCAGCCAGGCGCAGCCGGGACTCCGGGCCGCAGGCAGCTGAGATAAGGAGCGTGTGCTGCTTTAGGTGGTGATGTGTTTTTGCCACAATAAGGGGGTTGTGCATCGGCCGAACCTGACTTCTGCCTACAGAACAAACAGGACGCCACTTCGGGCACCTTTGCCCTTTCCTGTGACCAGGGGCAGAGCTGGGAGTGCCTGCGAAGGGACTGTGACGTGCCTTTGTCCCTCAGCGCGTGCCTGCTCGTGCCTGCTCATGCCCGGGAGGCCCCTTTGGCAGGAAACTGGCCACACTGTGGGCAGGTCCTCCCTGCTGCTTCCTTGCCCGGGTGGAGAGGGGGAGGTTAATTCTGGTTACGCTGTGTCATTGTCCTGCAGCTGCTGTCTCGCTGTGATTAAGAGTGAACCCAAGGAAGACCCCACCCATAGGGGGATAGCTGCCCCCAATCTTTCCTGAGGCTGGTAGCACAGACCCAGGAAGAGGGGCATCTGGCTCCTTTTTCTCCCTCCCCTCCGCCTCCATTAACTCTCCTGGGCTCTGGGAGACAGGACAGGAGAGCAAATGGAATTTGATCTCATTCTCAGACTCGGTCTGATGCCCTGGGGTCAGCCTGCTCTCCCCACCCCCACCACTCCAAGCCCCACATCTGGAGTTCGCTGGGCAGCCAGCTCTCAGGCTTCACCTTACCCACCCCTGTTCTATGGCCAATGAACAGCCTTGGGAGGCCTCTGCTCCCTCCAAGGACACACTTCAGTGGGGTCCCAGTCTCTGCCCCTGGGTCTGGGCCCCCAGCAGGTGCTCGGTGTGGCTTGTGTGGCGGAACCTTCCTGCCGCCTGGTCAGCGTGGCTTTGATGAACAGCTGGCCCTGCTCTGGCCCTCACTGTCCTCTTTTCATGCCTCAAGGTCGGGAAAGCAGGGCCACACTGGGTGAGTGGCAGACCTGGGCTAGTCTCTACGGGGATACAACTGCAGACTGTGGACGGTCAGCAAGCACAGCGCTAACAACATGGCATCACAGTGGGAAGTCCCTCCTTTCCTGTTATTTTTAAAATTTACCTGATTATCAAAATTCCTGTCTCAGTTTGCACTGGGCTGGCTTCACTCTCTTCACTGCCTTCTGAGTGGGAGTCCTGAGTGGATGAGGCCCGACAGCACCAGGCAGGCGGCAGGGCCCACGGGTACTGGGCAGTGTAGTGTAACTGGATTCATTGGAATAATGAACTACTTCACACTCTTGGTGATATCGGGTGTTTTTATTGCTTAGGATCAGATAAATTTTAACACATTCATTTAGTACGAAAACCATTTTCATTTAAAAGATAAAAAGAAACCGATGAATAGCAGCGAGGTGGTTCATAAGGAAACAGCATGATAGCCCTGCTGAGTAATTTTATATATACGTAAAGAGGTAATATGCAAATTATCCAGGACGCTGTAAGGTCACAACCACTCAGGAAAAGGCTGTGCACGAAGGTGGGCGTGAGGGGACTGTGAGTGTGGTGAGGCAAACCTCGGATGGCGCAGGCCCAGAGAGAACAGGGCCTGTCAGCCACACGTCGGCAGTCCTGCCTCTGTACATGAGCTGCAGGAGAAACACCTTTTCTGATTGCTCATTGGCTAAGATCCCCGTGTGCCACTCTCAGTGTTCTTGGTAACTTGGGTAATAAGAATCCAAGAAGGCGATCTCATTCCTAGAGGGAAAAACAAAGGTCCACTGCTGGAGGGCTAAGAAATGTCATATCCTGCCCTAGCCGGTTGGACTCAGTGGATAGAGCCTCAACCTGCCAACCGCAGGGTCTGGGTTCAATTCTGGTCAAGAGCATGTACCTAGATTGCAGGCTCCACCCTGGCGGGGCCCAGGTCAGGGCCCATGTCGGAGGCAACCAATCAAAGTGTCCCTCTCACATTGATGTTTCTCTCTGTCTTTTCCTCTCTCTTCCACGCTCTCTAAAAACCAATTGAAAAATATCCTCAGATGAGGATAAAAAAAAGAACTGTCATATTCTATGAAGAGACATCTTGAAAATGTCTAAACAAAGTGGTCATTTTTTTGTGGTGGACTGGAGTCTTTGTTGATGAAAACACCTTGGCAGCTGCAGTGGCCAGCAGTGGCAGCAGCAGCGTGGTGATGGGGGTGGCACCTTCCCCTGATCAACCAGTTTCCTCCTACAGAGGGAGGCCAGACTACAGCTCAGGCCCGAACCCTGTGGGGAGCGGGCCTAAGTTGTCAGTAGGACATCCCCTGAGGGCTCTTGGTCAGGCTGAGGGACTCCCCTCCCTGATGCATAAATTTTGTACACCGGGCCTCTAGTATAATAAAATGGCAACAACAACATACCTATCAATAATTACTTTAAATGTAAATGTGTTAAATGCTCCATTCAAAAGACACAGGATGGCTAAATGGATAAGACAGCAAGACCCATACATATGTTGCTTACAAGACATCTCTTTCAGATCTAAAGTAAATAAAAAATATTTCATGGAAATGGAAATTTTTAAAAGCTGGGATCACAATACTTACATTGCACAAAATACACTTTAAATCAACAGCTATAACAAGAAACAAGAAGAACCTAGCAATTCCACTTCTCAGTATTTATTCAAAAAAACACAAAACACTAATTCTAAAAGATATATGCATTATATGTCCATTTCAGCTTTGTTTACAACTAAAGGCCTGGTGCACAAACTCATGCACCAGTGGGGTCCTGAAACCGGCTCTCTGACATCTCCCTGGGGGTCCAGATTGCTAGAGGGCACAGTCCAGGCCAAGGGACCCCACCATTGCACGAGGGCCAGGGAGGGATGTGGGTGGTTGGCCAGTCAAAAAGGGACTGCAGGAGGGCTTCAGGGCATGTCTGACCTGTTTCACTCAATCCTGATTGGCTGGACCTCAGCAGCAAGCTAACCTACCAGAATGTCTGCCCCATGGTGGTCAGTACACATCATAGCAACTGGTCAACTGTCCCCTGATAGTCAGCACATGACAAAGTGAGCAATTGAATGGCCTTAGCATATCATTAGTATACTAAGGGCCAAGTGCACAAATTCGTGCACCTTGAAAGGAACTGTGGGCCACAAAGCTGCAGTGGGCACAGGAGCATGTCTCAGCCCATCCTTCATGCCCCTGCACAGTCCATCCCACAACGGCTCCCAATCTCCTATCGGCCAGCAGCCCCGCTCCCGCTAATGTCACTCCCATGTACTGACAGTGCCAGCCCCACTCACACCCGCTGGTGGTGCGGAGCAATTGGGGCTGGCAACATCAGCCGGTGAGGGTGGTGGTTACTGCCCCGATTGCCCCTCAGGAGCAGGGGGGAGAGGAGAAGCACTGAGGTACGATCGGGGCCAGCAGTCACCACTCACATCTGCTGATGATGCCAAGCAACCAGGGCCAGTTCCAGGCACCATCAGCAGGTGCTAGCAGGGTCAGCGCCACAGCAGATTCAAGCAGCAGATGCAAGCACCAGAAGGGACCATGGCATGGGGAGCAAAGAATTTTCAGTAACTACCAGAGTCTTGCCTCAATGACAGCAACTGGTGCCTGCCTTAGTCTGGCACCCCTTCTCACCTGCCCCACCATCCCACCAAAGCCAATGCTCACCATGTTCTGAACACACCCCCTGGTGGTCAGCGTACTTCATAGCAACTGGTAGTTCAGTTGTTCTGCTGCTCAGTCTATTTGAATATTAGCCTTTTATTATAAAGGATGACACATTGATTGGTTGAATGTTCGACCAGACAATTGGACAATGAGCATATAGGTTTTTATTATATAGGATAGCCAAGACATGGAAGAAACATTAAGTTTCCATTAATAAGTGAATGGATAATAAATAAATAAATAAATAAAGGTGTGGTATTGCAAACAATGGAATTTTACTCAACCAAAAGAGAGAATGAAATCTTGCCATTTGCAACTAGAGGCATTATGCTAAGCCAAATAGGTCAGATGGAGAAGGACAAGTATCATGTGATTTCATTTACATGTGGAATGTAAAGTACAAAATTAACCAACAAACAAGATAGGAATACTTTATTTTATTTTTTTTAATTGTTTGAAGCATTACAAATAGTAGTACATATGTCTCCTTCTCCCCCCTTGACTTCCCCAGCATATGACTTCACCTGCACCCCCCCTCAGTGTCTTGTATCCATTGATTATGTTTATATGCATGCATACAAGTCTTTCCATTGATCTCTTACAGCCCCTTACCCCCAACCTCCCTTGCCTTCCTGCTTAGTTTGACAGTCTGTTCAATGGTTCTTTATCTCTATAACTATTTCCCCCCATTTCTTTTCTTTTAAAAAATCTTGCAACTGCAGACTAGAAATATACATATAATAACAAAAAACTTTTGAGTCCCAATTTCAATGTCCAACAGTTCTGAGACCCAATTTCAATATCAAATAGTTCCTTATGTGTACATCTCAGCAATGATATCTGGATGTTGGACAGATGATTGCAATGCAAATCCAACCCTCTCTGGTTTGGTCCTAGGCAACCTGCATCAACGCACAGCTGCTGACTGCTAGCGTGGCCAGGGGTAATCAGCGTTTCCATCTCTGGGGTGTTTCTCCCCTTGTCTTCGTGGTTGGAGCAGACCTGACAACTCCTCTCTTTTGCAGGAATCCCCATGGTCATGGAATAGTTTTCTGAAAATATACAACCATATTCTCAACCAAAAGTTAATAAAGAAATCTTTTCTATAAAATTGACTTGGGGATCCTTTTTTATTTTTGCCCAAAAGATTTTCCTTTGGCTTATTTTGACAACATGTCTGATTTTCATGGGTGTCTTGCTGTTAGCATTACAAATGAAAATTAATTTTCTACAATAAAAATTTTATAGATGTAATTTACTTACAGGATATTTTTCCTTACATGATATTACAATACTATCCCTCCATTTTTTTTAATAGATGCTTTTGTACATTTTGTAATGCAGTCTTAATAACTTTAAATTTTAAGTGTTTGCACAAAAATAAGACTATTTTAGGTTCATTTCATGTTAAGCAATTTTACCGTGAAATGCACTACCAAAAGAAATTTTAGTTAATACTTAGGAACAGCTTTATATGCAGTACACTTAAATTTTCTTGGATGTTTACTTGTTTCTATTAACCAATTTAAATTAACCTGAAAACCTGATTACTATTTTACTGTCAAATTTAATACTCTTAACAACAATCTTAGTTTACCCTGTAAATATTAGTGGAAAGGATTATTTGCATTCTTGAGTAGGTCCTGAGCATTCCTGGTGCTATGCTGGATTTAGATATAGGGCAGCTGCTGCAGGCCAAGTCTCTGTCTGTTACCTGGGTTAAAGTCAATAATATTGTAAGAACTATTGACACTTATAGTGTCAAATGGGTACTAGACCTATCAAGGTAATCAATTTATAAATTATATAAATGTTTCATCACTATGTTGTACACCTGAAACTAATATAATAATTGTATGGCAACTATAATAAAACATTTTCTTAAATTATTTTTTAAAAAAGAACTGAAGATTCCTTCTGTCAATGGAGAGACAGGGGAATGACTACACTCCAAAAAAAAATATCCAGCTCTGTCCAAGCACAGCCATTCTAGCATTTTGCATTAATTGCACCTGATAGGGGATTTCCAGTGCTGAGTCAAGATACAAAGGTACTCCTATTTCTCACCCATAAAACTCAGAGCCATGCCTTCCTATTTCAGAACCAAAGCAAAAAAATTTTTTTCAACAAATGTCCCCCCACTTCCCCGCCAAGAACATCTATCTTGTATACATTATACTGCATATTTATTTAAATATGTAATGTTTTAAAATATAAAACTAGGCCTAGCTCCATTCTGGTAGCCCCATTTTATTGGGGCTAGGTTATGAAGAAGACAGTGAGAGCTACTTGGAATCTGCTTATACTCAGACAAGCAATTATTGGGGACATTCAAACAAGTGAGGGGTACATTCTATTGGCAGGAGGATTCACCATGGGAGAGAGAAGACCAGAAGGAGACTCACCATAAGAGAAGGAAAACCCATCAAATTCTTAGGAGGGATTAAGAAAAGTAGGAGGCAGCTGTGGGTCAGCTGGTGGCTACACTCATCATGTGGTTCCCTCTGGTGCTTTGCAGATCAACATGGCATAGAGCAAAGAGGGTCATGTCATCCTATCTGTGAAACATGAGGCTGACATGAGATTAATCTCAGTGCTGGAATCATCCTGAACCTTCAGAAAACAAAGGAGAGCATGTCTAAAGGTTCGGAAATGTCAGAGTCATATATGTCCTCAGAATGGGACTTCCCGTCTCTCTGGGTGTCAGCCCCTAGCCATCCTTGGGGACAAAGCCTCTTCACCTCCATCCCTGTCATATCACTGACCCCTAAAGTCCTTCTTATACAAAAGGGTCGATGTTTTCCTGGAGATAAGTGTGTTAAGAACTAGTGACATCACTGACCAGCCTGATACACAACACAACTCACCACCTGGACCCCATGTGAAAGTTGTCCTTGTCCACCCAGTAACACCAGTACCTGCCTAGCTGATTTTAGGAAGTTTTCCAGGGAGAATACTTTGCCATATGGCCTCCTGTCTGTCCAGGAAGCCCCCTCCCCCATCTTTCTGACTGCAGCCTGTCAGGCCAGCAGTACACCTGTGAAGGTTCTGTTCTGCACAGATATCTGTCTACCAGGCACACCCATCTAGGGCCACCGATGCCAGGACCATACAAATGCTAAAGAATAAAGAAATGTCCACCTGCCTAAAGGACAGACACCCCAATCCATCTGTAGGAAGAGGGGCCAGAAATCACCAACACCTATGGGACTCTTTGGCCCTAAAGAATGGACCATTCTGATTAAGAGCAATGCAATGATTCAGAATGACCAGGGTCCAGGCACACATAGGAGGGCCCACAGCCCCAGATGCCTCACTTGCAATTCACAGAGAGCCTCTCATGCATATGCCCACTGATACCTGAATATTCTTGCTTCAGACACACATGCATCCAGACATACACATACACAAGTGGGGTGCTGGTAAATGCTGACCACTCTCAGGAGGATACAGGAAAGACATCATTTGTGGTGAGTACCCGGTACAAATATTCCCAGCATGACTAATTTCAAGCTACCCACCTGATGAACAGAGCTCCAGAGAAATATGCAACATCAACTATCCCAAGCTATGAGCTGTTCCAGCTCACCCCATCCCGTCATATGATTATGTGCATGCAATGCATTAACACCTGGAGCAGAAAGCTCCACTCCCACCCAGATATATAAACAAAAATTTACATATATGAACACACATGTTCATTTCTACCCTCACTCTCCCTGAATATACAGATAGGCCATCTCTTAGTACCTAAATTGTTACCAAAAAAAACCCTAATCGTCCTGAATATTCACATTCTACCCCTACAATTATATACACACACAACATGGGCCTGTATACAAACATGGGCAAATAACATACTACCCAGATATACACACTGAATACTGTATACTTCAGACTCTAAAAATACCAAGTACACAACTATCTTGTGTGTCACCCAAAAAGGATCCATGTGCAACTCTACAGCCCTAAAATGCACATACTCCAAGATTCTTGCGCGCGCGCGCGCGCACACACACACACACACACACACACTCACACAACCTGGACAGTCTCTGTCTCCAAACACTCAAAGTGAACTCTCACGTTCCCTAGAATATACAGCCCATCCATTATCTCCAGGGATTCAAACACATACAGAGCCACAAACAATTCCTTATCAAATACATATAAGTCCACCTCACACACACTGAGAGGACACATACAAGCAACACCACCAAATTCTGCAAGTATTACATTTTGGAACAGATGCAAAGAGGACACTGAGCTGAAACCGGTTTGGCTCAGTGGATAGAGGATTGGCCTGCAGACTGAAAAGTCCCAGGTTCGATTCTGGGGCACATCCCCAGTGGGGGCTGTGCAGGAGGAAGTTTCTCTCTCATCGATGTTTCTAACTCTCTAACCCTCTCTCTTCCTCTCTATAAAAAAATCAATAACATATATTTTTTTAAAAAAAACGAAAAGACAAAACAAAACAAAACCAAGAGGACACTAAGCCTCCGGACACACTCACAAATCCCAAATACACAGACCTCAAACCACTCATGAATATACACCCTACACGTTCGGACAGATACATGCAAAACACAAAAGCACTGACAATCCCTTAACTCTCACTAATGTGCATACACAATTCTCACACACCTATGGAAACACACACACACGCGCGCGCGCGCGCGCGCACGCACAAATATTCCCTGAATATATAGAACCCTCAAACACTATACATTATGCCACCTCTCCAGAATACAACCTCATCACATTTCCTCTGCAAATGTAACAAAAGCACACTGTACACATTTCTTCTCTAGCATCACTCTGAATATTCAGACCACTGCTTGCTAACTATTAGCAAATATATGTAGAAACACTATAGTATTCTCCAAAGACATACACTTTAAGTACACCTAAGAACCCCTGAACAAACTGATAATTCAAGCACCTGGTGATAAAGCACATACCAATATACATGGGCAAGACATGAAAAAATATCTCCAGCAAATAACATATGAAATTACTTCCAAATTACCCCTAATGAGTCAGCTCTCGCATCCACAAATACTAACAAATAATCTTATCACACACCTCCCATACATAGACACAATCCTCCCACTCCCCTGTATAAGCACAGAAACTCCTCTCTCTGTCAAATACACTCATACTCAGTACCCAAAATATGTAAGCCTTAGATCCCCTATTGAAAAATACAAACAGAGAAACCAAGATGGTGGCATAAAATAAACACCTAAATGCAGCCTATTATAACAATTTTAAATTTACAACTGGAAACCAGAGGAAACATTGCCCTGAAACACCAGACAGCTGGCTGAGTGGAAGCTCTACCATTTAGGAAGGAAAGAAAAGGGACGCTGAGCCTCAGGAACTGTGGAGGTGTGGAGATCTGTGCTTGCAGAAAAGGCAGCCACCTAGTTCTCTGCTGGCTTACTCGCGCATGGAGAGGGCAGGCCTAGTTCGCTGCTGGCTAACTCCTGGCACAAGGAGAGGGAGGGCAGCTAACACGCATCTGGCTTTCTTGTTCGGGATGAAAACAGAACCGCCCTATTGCTCTGATAGACAGCCCCAGTCAGGGAGAGGCTGGACTATCAGGCAGTGGGCAAAGCTCTCTCGGAGGTGCGTGTGGCAAACAGCCATTAGCGCGGGACTCAGGAACTGGACCTTCTTAGGGAGGGGCTGACAGGAAACCAAAGCTTGTCTGCACCACGTGAGACTCCGCCCCATCCAAGCAGAATACAGAAGCCCTCCCAGTGGCTAGCTTTCTCGTTCAGGAGGAAAAAAAACTCCCAACTGCATTGAGAGACAACTCTGAGCTGGGAAAAAACTGGCTGTCAGGGAACAGGCAAAACTCAAGAACAGCTTTTCCCCAAGTGGTGCACCAGTCTTGCAGGACTCGCCACAAATAGGACTTTCCTAAGGCGGGACTGATGGGGAACCAAGGCTTGTCTGCGCCACCCCAAGACTCCACCTCATCCAAGCGGAGCACAGAAGCCCTCCTAGTTGAGACACTGCTGATCCTCACAGCCAATTGGCTTGGAGCTCAACACTTCCCAGTGATACCAACAACAAGCAAGGCTTAACAAGACTGCACACACAGCCCACAAAAGGCTGCACCAAGATTGTCCACCTCAGGTAACTGGGAAGGCTGTGCAACTGGGCTCTGCCAGGACACTTAGCACACAAAACTATTCCATCAAATCAGGGAAGCAGCTAAAATGCAGAGAAGAGGCAGGACACAAAGGAAGAAAATGGAGGAAAGTAAAAGAATGGACATTGAGTTCAAAATCACAGTTATAAGGTTTTTTAAGAATTTCCTAGAAAAGGCCGATAAAATAAACAAGACCTTTGAGGATATGAAAAGAGATAAACTAGAAATAAAAAATACATTGTCTGAAATAAAAAATACATTGTCTGAAATAAAAAATACATTGTCTGAAATAAAAAATATTATACAGAGTCCTAAAAACAGACTGGAAGATCACAAGAATCAAGTCAAATATTTGGAACACGAAGAGCCAGGGGACACTCCTCCTCAGAAGCAAGAAGAGAATCCAGAAAGTTGAAGATAGTGTAAGAAACTGCTGGGACAATTTCAAGTGAACCAACATCAGAATTATTGGGGTCCCAGAAGAAGAGAGAGAACAAAATACCAAAAACCTATTGGAAGAAATAGAGACAGAAAACTTCCCCCACCTAGTAAAAAAAAAAAAAAAATAGACTTACAAGTCCAGGAAGCACACAGAATCCCAAACAAAAGGAATACAAACAGGACCACAACAAAACACATCATAATGGCAAAAGACAAAGAGAAAATATTAAAAGTAGCAAGAGAAAAGCAGGTAGTTACCTATAAAGGAGCACCCATACGATTGTCAGCTGATTTCTCAACAGAAACCATGGCAAGAAATATTCAAGGTGATGAAAAACAAGAACCTAAAGCCAAAATTATTCTACCCAGCAAAGCTTTCACTCAGAATCGAAGGCCAGATAAAGAGCTTAACAAATAAAAAAAAAAAAAGCTAAAGGAGTTCATCACCACCAAACCAGAATTATATGAATTGCTGAAGGGATACTTTAGGAAGAGGAAGAAGATAAAGATAAAAATTATGAACAACAAATACGTAACTATCAACAAGTGAATCTAAAAACCAAGGGTATTAAAAAATCTGATGAACAATATTAACTGGTGAATATAATAGAATCAGGATATGGAAGGGGAGTGGACTGACAATTCTGGGGAAAAGGGGAGTGAGGGGTGCAGGAAGAAACTGAACATAAACTGTGCACCTATGGATGAGGACAAATGGGAATGGGGAAAGGGCAGAGGGTGGGGTGGGAACCTGGTAGAGGGAACAATGGGGGTAAGAGGGGAAAAAAAGAGGAACATTTGTAATAATCTGAACAATAAAGATTTATTTAAAAAAAAAACAGGAAAAAAAACAAACACGTAGCAAATATTCAGCAAATATCCTTCCCAAAGGCCATGGCCCTGGAATACACAGGAACACACATGTAAACTTCATATACAAACTCTCTACAAGCCCCCAATAGACCCAAGAACACCAAGTATACTTCAAATATGCAAACCCACCTCCCTATACTTATGTCCTCAATAAACTCCATGCCACACCACCTGCATACACAGAACCCCACATTCCCAAATTCCCACTCAGAGTTAACTCTTCCATCTTGCAGAATATAGCCACACACACACACACACACACACACACACCAAATTACACTAGCACTACTGCATACCCGCATATACAGACCTACCAGTCCTAAAATAGTCACAGACCTGCCCTCTGCACACTGAAACGGGGGTAGATCACAAAAAGAAATACACATAACATTACAACATGCCACAAATACACAATGATGTCTACATTCCCCAAATGCAAAACACAGATCATACACCCAAGCTAATGAACGCCTGCACTTGTCCTAACATTGCCCTATGCGAATGCTATAATTCTTCCAAATCAGCCAGTAGAAAAAAAACAGAATTCAAAGGGGGAAAAACAGCCGGGACCGGTTTGGCTCAATGGAAAGAGCGTCGGCTTGGGGACTGAAGGGTCCCGGGTTCGATTCCGGTCAAGGGCATGTACCTTGGCTGCGGGCATATCCCCAGTAGGGGGTGTGCAAGAGGCAGCTGATCGATGACTCTCTCTCATCGATGTTTCTAACTCTCTATCTCTCTCCCTTCCTCTCTGTATAAAATCAATAAAATATATTTTTTTTTAAAAAAAAAAGGGGGGGGGGGAAACAAAACGGGTAACATTTCAGCAAACACCAAATTACAAACCTGTAACCACGATCACCTTGAGTATTCATGCACTATATCTCAACACTCTCCAAATACAGCACGCAATCCTACACACTCACAGAAACACAGGCATGACCTCCCGTGATCACAGATATCCACAGACATTGCGAGCCCACACATTGAATCCACTCCTCAGATTCCCGCCACTGAGTGAACAGGCCCAAATCCCAGGCTTGCCTCCCACTCCCCCAAGCCAGGCTTCACACACCCAGGCCTGACCCCCACCCCAGGCCTCACACACCCCAGGCTTCACACACCCAGGCCTGACCCCCACCCCAGGCCTCACACACCCCAGGCTTCACACACCCAGGCCTGACCCCCACCCCAGGCCTCACACACCCCAGGCTTCACACATCCAGGCCTGACCCCCACCCCAGGCCTCACACACCCAGGCCTGCCCTCCACCCCAGGCCTCGGGGCAGAGGCATTATGTGGTCACAGGCCGCTGCCCTCAGGGCGGGATGCGGGGGAAGGAAGCCTCGTGCTGAGGGGCTCCAGGGGGAAGGAGCCCCGGGACCTGTGGGGAGGGGAGGCTCCGCCATGTCCGCTCATTTCCAATGAGGGCAGCTTCCTGCTGACACCGAGGCGCCTTCAGATCCGGAAGAACTGCCGGGAGCTGCGTGTCCAGAAAGCGGGGACACAGAGGGGCCGGGCGGACAGCTCACGGGCATCACTGGACCCCGTGGAGGCCCCGCACACTGACCGCCCGCCCAGCACCGCCAGTCAGAGCCCATTCCCCTGTGAGCACCACCGGAAGTGAGGGGTGGGGAACACAGACCTGGGGGCAAACAGCAGAGAAGAGGGGGACACCTGAGGGGTGCGGAGGCCGCGCGCCCCTTCCCTCCTGTTCACCTAACGGACTCCTCAAGCCGCCATGCCAGGCACCACGTGCAGCCTTTGAGGCGGTTGGGGAAGCTCCCTGCCGTTAGCGCATGCGCCTATGGTAGCCAACTGCCATAGCGCATGCGCCTATAGGAGCCAACCGCCTTAGCGCATGCGCCTATGGGAGCCAACTGCCTTAGCGCATGCGCCTATGGGAGTCAACAGCTGCAATAGACTCTGGGAGCGGTTGCAGGACAGAGCCCCGCCCCCAGTGAGCGTGCTTCTGCGTCCTGGCGCGAGGCACCCTGGGAAGACGTCCTGTCCTGGCTGTCCCTGCAGCAGAGGAAGGGGACCCTAACCCCGTCGCTCCTGTATCTATTCAGTCTGTGGAGGTTTTTCAATAAATGCTGCTTAACAGATGTTTCCTTTGCAAGTTTGTTGTTCAAACATTGGTCAAAAGGTGGCTGTATGGGCCAGTTTCCCTTGACGTGGCATGTAGCATGGGAACAATGTCAACCTGCCCGCCCTTCATTTTTGTATTATATTGCAGAATTTCAGTCGTCAATAAAAACTTATGTATACTAGCAGAATAAATATACTTGAATTTGTAATACTTTCAAAAGAAACTAAAATCATCTGATCCCCTTCCCAATCATTTGCAAGAAAGACGCATCACTGTATTTTTCCATTTTGCACAATTTGACTCTGAACCACACAAAGGCATTACTTCTTTAAAATATTACAAAAGGTAGAACATTAGACATTGAACAACATAGTACTCTGAGAAACAAAAAGCGATGATTTCTGGTCTTGCCCTGTAGGCTGCAGGGCCTTGCCCTGATGGACAGGGGCAAAAAGGATGGTTGTAAGGCTGGGCCGGCTGCATCTGCAGGGCTACCAGCACTGGGCGGAACTTGGGACCACAGGACTGCTCCCTAAGGAATGAGGTGCACACAGCAACCCAGCATGCTGCCTCTGTGGGGTCAATCCTAATTTCAAACACTGGGATCCATGAGCGATACATTCCCGTTATTTCTTCAGACCCCATGTTCTGAATTTTGTTCAGAAAGTGTAGCCTGTGTTGAAGTAAACCAAGACCAGATAGGAAGCAGGTTGAGGGGCCCAGAACTAGGGTGATGGATCAAGAACAGAGATAAAGGGCATATCAATGACTGGGTGCCTAGAACCTAACCTTGGGGGTCATTACTGTTAGTGTGTCTTTAAATTAGTGACTTTAAATTTGAACGGAACTGCTGGTTCTTGCCTACCTATCAGAGCCCTCCATGGAATGCCCCCACCACCCCAGCCAACCAGTCCTCTGCCCCTCCCCCACTGCAGAAGGTCAGGAGCCCCACATTCTACAGTTTAAATCCCAACCTTCCCTCCACTGGATGGTGAGCAGCTGTTGGAGCAGGTCACTCTCTGGATCCTCGGCTTGACCTTTCTCGTTGTGGAGGCTTCTAGGCAGCGGTGGTCCGTGAATGAGCCCACGGAGATGGCTTCAGTAGGAGGTAGGACTATAGATTGGAGAGGGTGTGTTTTAAACACTGAGCTGTCCCTCAAGACTTGGGATTGAAATGTGACACTGGGGAAACACCTTTGGACTGAAGTAAGGGGATGGGGGGGGGGGGGGGGGGAGCACAGATCATCCAAGCACCTGTCACCTGGGGAGGCTGGGAGCCAGTGGGAATCTGTGACGGCACTGGCCGGGAGGGCTCCTCAGAGCGGGTCAGGGGGGCTCAGGGACATGCCTGTGTGTAGAGAAAGGCCAGCAGCAGGCACGTGGGTTCTTCTCAGAGGGAAGACGACCCACTTCCATCTGTGTGGGGAGTAGAGGGTGATGTCGTGGGAGTGGCACAGGGTGGTCACGGGAAAGCCCAGTTCTGTGTGCTGTTCTGCTGGCACCTGGAGCTGGCCCCGCAGCATCTTTCTAAGGTAGGGGTGTCGAACTCAATCAGAGAAGGGGCCGAAATCTAAAATCCAGCCTAAATCGCGGGCCGAATGGTTTACTGAACAGTCATAAACTGTCATTGTGATGGAAACGCAGCGGAGTGCAGTGATGACAGCGCGGTGCGGGCCACATTGCAAGGCCTGGCGGGACGGATTTGGCCCACAGGCCTTGTGTTTGACACATGTGTTCTAAGGGATTGAACTGAGTGCGCTAGAGCCAATGGGGGCAGTGGGAGGGTGGTCTTAGCCAGAAAGCTGTCCAGTGGGGCTGTGTGTGGCCAAGTCCACAATGAAATGTCCTCCCAAGGGCTGGCGGGAAGGTCCTCCTCCTGCTGCCGCCCAGAGCTTCTCCCCTGCCTCCAGCCCAGAGCTCACTGCTCCTCAGCCCAGGGAGCTGCCTGGTGGCTGGGATTCCACACGGGCAGGGCGGCCGGGAAACTTCCACCAAGACAGGGCCCGCTTCCCTGAGCTGTCCCCAATGGTTCCCCCCGTGCCACCCAGGTCTTCAGCCGACTCCCTCTTGTCCTGCATTTCATGGCGCACCCTCTGCCTGCCCTTTATCTTTGGGATGAGGGTTTTGCTGACAGTGCACGTCCCTGCTTCAGGGACAGATAACAGATGTGGAGCGTGGGTGATGTTCCGTGGAACGTCTGCGAAGGCGGCTTCCTTTTTAAAGGGGGAAGGGGAGCACAGGGGCAGGAGGACCAAGTCTGTGTCAGTAGTAAATGGCCAAGGCCACCAGAGCAGACATCTCCCAGGGCCAGGCCTCTGAGGCTGGCAGGGTCGGTGCCGGGGAGTCCTTAGGGAGGCTCTCAGGGCAGCGCTGGCTGGGCTGGTGCTTCTCGCAGACAGGGGTCACGGAGGCTTGGTGAATGGGGAGCAAGCTCTCCAGTGGAATAATTCCCAACTGGAGGTCAGAGTGTGACCATGACCTGAGGACATTTGCCACCTCCCCCGTTTGCCCATCCAAAGGGCCCTCCCTGGTGAGACTCACTGCCCTGGTTCCCCAGCGGCTAAAGGGGCCCAGAGCGCCTCAGTGCTATTTGCTGGGCCTCCTCCTCCATTCCCCCTTTCCTTTGTCTCCACAGCATCTGCAGCGCTGGGAGCAGATGTGAGCCTGAAGCCCGGTGCCTCCCTGACTCCTTTCATGGCCCAGCCCTGTCCCCCGCCCTCTACTGGCCCCGCACACCGGCCCCCTGGGGAGCAGCACCTGCCGCCCCCCAGGACCCCGTCATTCCCTCCTGGCCGCCCCCTGGTGCTGCCGGCTTGGCCCAGGACACCTCTGGTGGCAGGAGATGCTGGTCAAGGCCACGTTGGGACTGGGGCTTACAACATCATGGCCCAGGTCAGGTCAGAAGGGGGACGACCACAGCCCTCCCAGACTCAGACCATTGTCCTGACCCAGGCCCCCCTCTACGGGAGTGCTCCAGGTGCCGCCTGTGGGGGTGCTGTGTGTCCTGCACCCCTCTTCTTGGAAGCCACTGCGGTGGAGAACATTATGCCCGCCTCAGCTTTTGGGGGCACCCAGGCCGGCGATGGAGGCTGGTGTCCCAGCCTTTCTCCTCAAGCTCCACTGCCAGCTGCCCAGCTGATCCCCATCGTCCCCCGAGTGGACCCCGGAACAGGGCCACACGAGGCTTCCAGGGAGGGTGGCCTGGCCGCCTCCCAGTCCAAGGCCTCGCTGGACGCCTCTGACCCCAAGAGTATGTATGAGGACTTCCTTCGTTGGCGGCACTTCAAGGCCCTGGCCCGGGGGCACCTTCCCCAGAGTCCTGATGTGGACGCTCTTTGCTGCTTCCTCATGTGAGTGCACTGGGCAGGGCAGGGGCACCCCTGGAACTTTCCCATCACAGAGGGGGTGGGAGGGCCCTGTAGGCGGGCTGAAGCAGGGACACTGGGGGGAAGGCCTGAGGGTGGGGTCCCAGCTATGGGTGCGAGTGCCAGGTCACCTCCAGGCCTGGTTCACTGGCTAGTGTGTAGTGAGGCCCTGACAGCAGCAGCTGGAAGGCCTGTCTTTGCACACAGATGCCTCCTCCCTCACCTGCAGGTGCTCAGTCCTGCCGGGTGGGGAAGGGACAGGCTCCACTGAGCTGGGTGGCCAGGCAGGCGGAGGCCAGGCTGGGCTGTGACTGACCCTGAGGCATTACAGGCCAGAGCTCAGGCCCCTGTCCCGCCTGAAGCCCACCATGACGCTGGCGGAGGGAATAGGGCGGGCCATGCAGGAATGGCAGCGCAAGAGCCACTGTGACCGGAGGGTCTATTTCGAGATGGCAGAAAAGTGAGTCAGGGTCCTGGGTCCCCACACCGGGGGAGGAGGCTGACTGTGGGGCAGGGTCCAGCAGTGAGGTCTCATCAGAGAACAGGGGGTGGGAGGGTGTCACTCAGCACGGGGTCCCCACAGCCCAGAGGCACTTCTCCTGGGGAAGCCTCACCCTCAGCTTCAGACCATGGGTGCTCCTGTCCCACCTCCCGGGAGCTCCCCCTCCTCTGAGGCTGACCCGTCCTGGGCGGGACATGAAGGCTCAGGACAGGCTGGGGAGGGGGTGCCTACCCAGGGGGCCAGACCCCAGCCAGAGGGGCTGTGCAGCAATGTGCTCAGCAGCCTCCTGCCTCCCCAGGGTCCGGGCCCTGACAGCCCCAAGACCCTTGCTCTCCATCCTCCGCCCGCTGTTGCCTGTGCGGGCTCCTGGCGGCTCCTTCTCAGCACAGCCTGTGCCCTCACCCCAGGTTCATGGCGTTTGAGGCGGAGGAGCAGATGCAGGCTCAGAAGTTGCAGTTGGAGAAGGGGGCGCAGACCCAGCCTCCTCCTGCCCCACTGAGACCTGGTCCTCGGGGGCCCCCAGCCCCAGTGGTGGGCGCGCAGCCAGGTAAGCCAGCATGTTCCCACAGGAACCCCTGACCCCAGGCAACAAGGCCCAGCGCAGGCCACTGTCCCCCACATGGCCTTCTCCTCAGGGGGCTTTGGTCTTGAAGGGAAGCAGCCCAGAGAGCCGGGCCTCAGCGCCCTGTGTGCCCATGGGGTCTGGACCGGGTCCCCTTTCTCATCCCCTCGACCCACTCCCTGCCAAGGGCCCACATAAAGTCTGCTGAGAAGCGGGCTGGCTGCTGGGCCGCTTGGAACTCTGTTGCACCCCACGTCCTCACCGCTGACCCTCTTGGGTGCTCCCCTCTGGCCTCCCCTCACACAGTCACAGGCTTCAGTGGCCCGAACCAGCCGCACCCTTGTTACTGCCCCAACACTGCCCTCCGCATCGGGTGCCCTGCAGGTGGGAGCTTTGTCCCCTCACGCTCCCTCCTCTTCCCTCTGCCCAGCACCCACTCCCAGGAAGTCTGTACCCAGCGCCCAGGGCGCCCACACCGCCCAGCCGCCCTGGGAGACCGAGTCACACGACAGGATCCCCCCTGAGGCCGAGCAGGAGGACCTGGACCTCACGGAGGCGCTGCCCATGGGGGCGCCCGGCAGAGGATGGGCAGAGGAAGTGAAGGAGTGGCTGCAGGATGAGGGTCTCCTGAGCTACCTGGACCAGCTGTGCTCCCAGGAAGACTTTGTCACCCAGGTGGGCTGGCCCGCAGCTCCGGGCCTACAAGGTCCCAGAGGGTGGCGCTACTGCCCCCAGACCCGGGTTTCCCCAGGCTGATGGGATGGGGCTCTGCTCTTTGCTCCTGAGCTGGGCGCCTGAGACTGTATGTGTGTCCATGTGTGCATGTATGTACGTATACGTGTGTGTGTGTGTGTACATGTGTGTACCTGATGACCGTGATGGAGGGGAACACCCACCTGTGCAGGAGGACGGGGGTCTTGGCTTTCCCACTTGTCCTCCGGGCCCCGCTGCCTCCCAGTTCCCTCCATGCCAAGGGGCTCACGGCCGCTTCCTCTGTCCCAGGTGGAGGAGGTCATTGACCCCCAGTTCCTGAAGCAACTGAATTCCCCAGACGCCGAGCTGGACCCCTTGGCCCTCGCTGAGGAGTTGGAGCAGGAAGAAGGGCTCACTGCTGCCCAGGTGAGCCAGGGGAGGGTGCCACTTTAGGGCGATGGGGGGACCCCAAGTGACCATAGGACCCAGGAACCCCAGCGGAGTTAGAGGAGGGACAGGCCCTGCTGAGTCAGGGAGGGAGGGACCAAAGTAGATCATGGGCCTGGGGAGGAGCCAGGGGAGGGAGCACCCCAGAACCAGGACACACAGCCTGTGTCCACACCACCCTACCTGCAGGCAGCGCATGCCGAGGGGCCAGCCTGGGTGGGAGCAGAGTGGAAGGACAAGGAGGAGCGGGCTACAGAGAGGAGGGGGTATGGGAGCCCAGAAGGGGGGCACAAAGCTGGGAATATGGCACAGGGGAAGGAGTAGAGCCTCATGACTGTCGTGGATTCGAGTCACGGTGTCACCTCCTCCCCTCCCCCCAGTGCCATTGTCCCATCGCTGCTCCTCCTCCTCACACACGTGTGCAGCGCCAGTCACTGTCCCTTCTCCCTCCAGCTGGCAGAGAGGCGACTCCTGGCCTCCGAGGAGGGGGGCGTGCAGGCACACCTGAGTCTCGGTGCTCCCCTATGGGACTCACGTCCTTCTGAGCCTGCGAGCAGCCAAGATGCCCGGAGGCGTCACCAGGGCCCCCAGCTGGGGGTCAGTGGCACAACCTGCCCACCAGAGACTGGCTTCCAGGACCCTCAGAGGCGCGGCCCAGCAGACGCCCCCCGCTCCCGGCCCCCGGCTGGTGCTGTCTCTTTGGGGCCTGAGGAGCAGCCACCGCTCCGGGCTGGATGCCCCCGCGCTGCTGCCCAGGGCCACCGGCCTGCGGACTCTGCACGGGCACCCAGGGCCGCCTGCGTCCCCGGAGAGGCCTCTGTGGTCAGGGAGACGCTGGGGCCAGCGGCCAGGCCCCGTGAGGACGAGGAGGACCTCCCCAGCCTGGCCTTCCTCTGGGCCTCCCCCCGCCGCCTGCTGCCCTGCACGCTCTCTCTGAGCCCTGGCCCTGCCTTGGGCCCGGCCTGCCCTGGAGGCCCGGGGCCCCGGGGCGCTGCCCAGGCCCGGTCCCTGCAGAGAGGAGGCCTCAGCCGCACTTCCCCTGCAGCTTGCCAGCCTCAGAAGTGCGCTCTGGGGGGCGGCCCCGCCCATGCGGAGAAGATCCCCCGCCCAGGGGCCGACCTCGGGGTCTGGGGGAGGCCAGCACTGGCTCTGGGGCCGGTTCCCTCCTCACAGCCTCACAAGAGAAAGCGTGAGCCCTCTGACCCAGGGAGCTGGAGGAAGCGGCACTGCAGCCAGAATGGAGCAGAGGGGAGTGCCCCCCACTGCCCGCGCCCCGAGGGGCCCAGACCTGATGGGACCTGGCTGTCCCCCAGAGGAGCCCCGGGCTCCTTCTCATGGCAGGGCTGATCCTGCTGGTCCCCTGACCTGGGAGGATGGGAGGCAGGAGGGAGGGCAGGGCCCTAAAGAGCGGGTGGGTCTTGGGGTGTTAGGAGGGAGGGCAGGACCATTAGGAGGGGTGGGCCTGGGGGGGGTAGGAGGGAGGGCAGGACCATGGGGGGGGGGTTGGGGTGGGGGTAGGGCTAGCACCTGTGGGGCATTGTGGGTCAGTTATGAATAAAGATAGTTTTGTTTGAAAATGCTCTGGGGCTGCTGTGTCCATACTTGGGTCTGCGCTGCTCCTTGGAGGGGACCTGAGAGGAAGGGAGGATGCGGGAGGTCCTGGGCGCTCTGCACCCACAGGGACCCTCAGTCCCTCCTCCTGATTGACAGGGACCTCCTCCCACTGCTCCTGGGAGCACACAGCTCTCTCATCCCCGGGGACCCCTCCTGTCATTCTGCTCCTAAGGCCTGACTGAGGCCTGAGCTGAGAGGGACAGGCTGGGCCTCAGGGGCAGGCTGTCCCCCTGAGCCTCCTGCAGGGGGAGCATCCTGTCTCAGTGGGTGACTGAGAGTGAGGGGGTGGGGGGAGGCTGGAACAGAGGTGAGAGGGAGTAATGGCGACACGCCTGTTAAAGGTGGGTACACGGGAATGACATGGCGGGAGGATACCAAGTCCCTTGGGGGATTTCTGTGCGGGACAGTCTTGTCCAGCTGGGGGAGGAGGACCCATCTGATGTGGCTGGGGACTGTGCTCAGGGACAATGGGGTTTTAAGGAGCCACAACTGCTGTCCCTTCCCTCCAGCCATGGCTGGCTCTGTGTGATAGATGCTGACGCAGAGTTACATCCGCGTGGGAACAGGTCCTCTTCACACCCCTGGGCCCTTTCACCAGCGCCACCCGCAGGGGCGGCAGGGTCCCGGGTACATGTGGCCCAGGGCTGGTGGGAGCTGAGATCCAGGCTGAGGGAGGGGCCCTAGTCACCTGCTGTGGGCCCTGCTATAGATCCCACAGACAAAGAGGAGCCCGAACCCCCTGCCTCCGGCCAATGCCTCTTCCCCATGTTCAAGTTCTGATTCCTTCCCAGGCTCAGGCTGGGTGGGAAGGCTGAGGCTCTGAGCAGGGCCCTGCCCACCCAGCAAGCAGAGCTGTGGCCGGGGCGGAGGCCCCACAGCAGCCATGGGAGGGCTGAAGCCCTGCAGTTCCAAAGGAGGCCTGGCCCTCTGCTGCCCACACAGCTCAGGGAGAATGGCCTCATGTCAGGGCCTTTCCCTCCCACAGAATCGCAGGTCAGCCCTCAGCTCCTCCTCCACTGCCTTCCCTTGTCCCGTGCAGCGAGCAGCACCCACTCTCCTGCCTCCTGGGCACTTTGTGAAAGAATCTTCACTTTGACTTCACCTCTGTTCATGACTGTTTCCTCGTTTTCCACAGTCAGATCCATTCACGCTCTCTTCTTGTGAGGAGGCTGAGGGGTCTCTCTGGTGCTGCCACCGTCTCCATTCCCAGGTGTTTTTTGCTGGTTCTTTTTGTTTTCACTTCCAGCTCTTCTGCTGCAGTCCCCCAGGTCTTCCCTGGGGCCACCCCTCTCATCTTCCCTCTGCATTCTGCTCCTGGTGGGCTTTTGGAAGTCCTTCCAGCTTCTGCAGATTGGTGTCCACGTATTTGAGTACTCTGCTCTCTGGGACCCATTCATCCCAATTTTTATTCCAACCACTGTAATGTATCAAGTATTTCACTTGTTTGTCCTCTATGGCAAACCTTCACACACTTTGCTTCATAAAAAAGAGGCCCATGAAAGCACAGTACTCCTCACTCTCCTGGAATTTAGGCTTCAGGTCCTGCTTCGCCACCAGTTATAGGGATCCTCCTCTTCCTCCTCCTCTTCCTCCTCCTCCTCCTTCTCTTCCTACTCCTCCTTGTCCCACCACCTGGACTACCGCCCCCCACTCGCTAACCCACCCAGCTGCGCTCAGAGGGCAGCACCAGCTCTACATCCCATGCACATTTGCCAGCCCCCAAACATCTCCTGGGTTCATCTTTAATATCATTTTATTGATTTCAGAGAGGAAGGGAGAGGAAGAGAGAAATAGAAACATCAATGATGAGAAATATGTGTCCTGCATGCCCCTTGCTGGTGATTAAGCCTGCAACCTGGGCATGTGCCCTTGATCAGAATCAAACCCAGGACCCTTCAGTCCTCAGGCCAATGCTCTATCCACTGAGTCAAAGCAGCTAGGGCGGGTTCATCTTGTTTAGGACTCTCTGTGCTTCCTGGACTTGTATGTCTATTTCCTTCACCAAATTAGGGAAGTCTTCCATCACTATTACAGCAAGTACATTTCAATCACTTTCTCTGTCTCTTCTCCCTCTCCTACTTTTGGACAACACTTGCTGTATTCCCAGACATCCGTGAAACTACTCATTTCTTGAAATATATATTTTAGATTTCTTTTTCTTGTTGCAGTTCTGATTGGGTGTTTTTTACTACCTTGACTTCAAAATCATTGATTCGATCCTCCTTTCCATCTAATCTGCTCTTGATTGACTCTAGTATTCTTCATTTCAGTGTATGTACCCTTCATTTCTGACTGGTTCTTTATTATATTTTTTACCTCCTTTTTGTATATTTCCTATCTCTTTGTTAAAGTTCTCACTGAAATCATCTGTTCTTCCCCTAAGTTCATTCAGCATTCTTATAACCAGTGTTTTTAACTCTGTATCCCATAAGTTGCTTGCCTCCATTTTATTGAGTTCTTTTCTGGAAATTTGTCCTATTCTTTCCTTTGGGACATATTTCTTTGTCTCCTCGTTTTGGTTGCCTCCCTGTGTGTGTTTCTAAGTATTGGGTAGATCTGCTATGTTTCCCGGTCCTGGCAGAGTGGCCTCATGTGGTAGGTGTCCGTGAGGTCTAGTGGCACAGTCTCCCTGATTTTCCAAGCAGGTGCCCAACAATGTACCATTGTGGATTTGTGTGCCCTCCTGCTCTAGGTGCACCCTGATTGCTGTAGGCACATCAGACTGACCCTCGGGTTTACTGGTTATAAAGACTGGTCATCACTACAGCAGTCAGCTGTTGTGCAGAGCCTGACCTCGTGAGTGGGATTCGTTTTAGCATGGCTGGTGCCTGCCAATTTCACCCTTTTGGTGCTTTCTTTCTGGCACTAGTTGGGTGGTGCTTTGGTATGGTCTCAAGATATCCACCAGGTATGTAGAATTCTCATATAACATAAATAACACAGAAGTTATTTTTCTATTGGAAACCTTTTTGTTCTTGGGTTGAAACTTCACAAAGGTTATTAAGTGAACATGGGATAATAGTAAAATTGGACAGGGTTTTTGCACAAATTACTCAAAAAAAAGTATTAATAGAACAGCCCATCCAAACTGTCATAGAGAAATGATGTCTACCTAGTCTGAAGTTTCCATAACAGTACTGAATTAAAACACTATTTAAATTTTTATTAGAAAATGTGATTACAGACCAGCTTGTGTGGCTCAGTGATTGGGCATTGACTTCTGAACCAGGAGGTCACAGTTTCTCAGTCAGAGCACATCCCCGTGTTGTGGGTTCAATCTCTGGTGCTGGAGGCAGCTGATCAAGGATTTTCTCTCATCATTAATGTTTCTATCTACCTCTCCCTCTTCCTTCCTCTCTGAAATCAACAAACGTATTTTAAAAATATGATTACAATAACTATAGAGTATATATTTCCAGTGAATAAAATACAGTATTTAGTTACTTAATTTTAAAAAGATATATTTTTTATTGACAGGAAAGGAGAGGGGGAGAGAGATAGACACATCAATGATGAGAGAGAATCATCAATCCCCTGCTTCCTACATGCCCCACACTGGGGACTAAGCCCACAACCTGGGCATGTGCCCTGACCAGGAATCGAACCATGACCTCCTGGTTCATAGGTCAATTCTCAACCACTGAGCCATGCCAGCTGGACAATAAAACACAGTATTTATATCCAGTTATGAGATGTCAAAATGAAATACCAAGAATCCAGGCTATAGGAAAGCATCACACATCATCTCTACCCTGGGTTTGGCTTTCCATCCAATCTCCTCATCTTCTCATGACCCAAAGAACCCCCCATCACTTCCTCTCTAATGAAGATGTTTCCATATTCTCCTTACCTACTTTCCCTCTCACACTTGGTAATGTTTCAATTGGCTTAGCTTGAGTCAACTGCCCATCCATCTGCTGGGTTAGCAGAGGTGTTTAAATTAAGAATCCCACCAAGACTGCACACAAGATAATAGGACTCCTCCCAAAGCCAGGGAGGAATGTGTAGCAGTGGCCAAAGGATGCCACTTTTTTTGGCTTGGCATGAACGGCCATCATAACAAGGCACCGCCCTCTCCTACCTCCTCTCTCTTTAGACCCGCCCAGCAGGTGCACGTGCCACCCTCTGTGCCATTTACTGATTTTTGTGCTGTCATTCCCTACACTGCGCTTGGTTTCCTCCAGTTCAACTTTCAATCCCCTGTTCAGTCATCATCTCTTTAACAAGTCTTTCCTGACAACATCCTTCCTCCCTTGCTTCCCCTCCAGGTTGGATGCCTTTCTCACATGCTCCCATACCACCCACAGTTGTCCTATGTTCACATTGTCTGTGAACTTCCTTTCTCCCTAAAGGCAGGGCAATGTCTGCCTTCCCTCACTAACGCTGGAGGCTTGATGGAGTAGCAAGTATACAATGGGCATTAAAGCTTATTGAATGCGTAAAGTGAGTTTCGTTGCCTATGCTGGCAAATACGAAGTTCAAACATTTCAATTCTTTTAGATTGTTTACCAAAAATGTTTGTTTTTACACCTCCGTATTGGTATTTTTGACATGACAGTATCTTTTCTTTGGTATAACATGAGGCCTGCTTCCCTAGCTACAGGGCAGTGGTCTTATCCTCATCATATTTGTTATACTTGTCAGCCTTAGACAGAGTATAGTGCCCTTTGTTTTGCACAAAATTATATTCTTTACGCCAGAGGTCGGCAAACTCATTAGTCAACAGAGCCAAATGTCAACAGTACAACGTTTGAAATTTCTTTTGAGAGCCTTTTTAAACTTAAACTTCTTCTAATGCCACTTCTTCAAAATAGACTTGCCCAGGCCATGGTATTTTGTAGAAGAGCCACACTCAAGGGGCCAAAGAGCTGCATGTGGCTCTCGAGCCTCAGTTTGCCAACCACTGCTTTAAGCCCAAGTGATTGCAATACTGAGCAGCAAGTCCCATCAAATTGTTTGGTCCTCCCAAAAGCTCCTCTGCATTCTAGTTTGTTACTGTTACTCTCTTTCGTGTTCATCTGCATCATGGGGCTAGGAATGCCTGCCTTGCGGAGTTAATTAAATAGGAACATATATGTAAGGCATCTAGCACCGGAGTCACAGACTATGTTTTTCCTAGTTAAGTTGTTGAGCACAGCCAGGGGAAGGACTTATTTCTACTGAGCTGTGTGATACAGGACATCCTACTCACTCCTGCAAAGGTTAAAAAACAATGGGATGTAGTAGGGCCTGCTAGTTGTCTTATTTAAATGCATCCTTCCCTTTTTTGGAAGGAGATTTTATTGAGGGCAGAAATGTGCTTAGACTACATCTCCCAGCTGGGGGAGGCCATGTGGTTAGGCTTACACCTATAAGGTGTGGGTAGAAGTTGTTGGGCAAGGCTCTGGACAGGCCACTTGGAAAATAAGGATATGATGGCTGGAGCTCCAACAACCATTTTTGGCCACGAGGTAAACTTGAGGTGGAAGCCAATATGTAAAGATGAAAAATCAGAAGAGTCTGGATCCCCGGGGTACCTACCTAACACTTTCTTCCATGGTACAGTCTTAAAAACCTTTGGAATATCAAAATTCTGGGGCTTCTGTTACATGTCCATGAACCCCAGCAGCTCACCTCAGCATTTCCCTCCCCAGCAGAGCCCTTGGGAACATTCTGGGATGGCGGTGAAGCACTCATCTTATATAAAAACTGCTGTTTGAAATTTTAACCCTGCTATTTGGCTTCTGTAAATGCTTGCTTTAATAATAAGGAAAATAAGACTATTCCCACTTCAGAGAGGCCATTAAACCTTCCCAGACAAAATTATCAGTCTGGCACCAGGCCAGGCCTTTGGTTGAGGTCTTAAGGGCCACCCACATAAGGGCTTTAAGAACTTGCAAAGGGGGCCAGAAACACCCCATATTTGGGAGACAAAGAAGATAAAAACATATAAATAGGGAAAGTTCCTCCATGTTGGGGCTCAGAATTAGAGGCATTTTCCTCTGGAACCCCGGGTAATAAATATAACGCCATCTCTCTACGTGTTGCTTGGTTCTTATCCGGTTTTCTGTAACAGCTGGTGGCCAGTGTCAGCCAGGATGGAGTACAAAGGCGGGAACCTGGAGCAGCTCCCAGACTTGGGGGAAGGGGGAGGGCGGCCCACACCCTGGATTCTTCCCTTCTTGCCCAGACCTTCCAGGCTGGTCTCAGCACAGCTGGACCTGAGCTCCCCACGCCCGCTCCTGGCCCCACCCACTCCGCCCAGCGCCGCCCGCCCGCCCGCTCGCCCCTCACGCCCTCGCCCTCCTCCGCGCGGCCCCCCGAGTCCTCCAGGCCCGCACCCCCGACCCTTCGCGCTCCCGACGCCCTGCGGCCGCGCCGTGCGCCGCTCGCCAGAGAGCACCCAGCGCCTCCGGTTGCGTCACGGCCAATACGGGCTGCCATTGGCTGGCACGCTTCACGTGCGGCGGAGCGCGGAGGCGATTGGGCAGACGGGTTGGTGGAGGCGGGGCTCCTCGGCTGGGGCAACCAGCCGGGGGGAGTGTCCGCGCGCGCGGCGGTTGTGTGGCGGCGGGTGAGGCCGTGAGGAGGGTGGTGCTGCCCGTCCTGCCCGCGGCCGGGACCCGCCGCGGAGGCTCGCAGCGCCGCCGGGAGAGCCCTGCCTGGCCGGGGCCGACGGGGCGGAGCCGGGAGGAGGCCGACCTCCGCAGGAACACGGCGCCGGCGGCTCCCGGGCGTCCTGAAGTCCGGCTCCTACGGGGTGAGCCTGGGCTGTCCGTGCGGGGGAGGGGGTCCCGGGCCGCAGGTTCGGGTTTGCCGGCCCGCGCCGCCCGGACCGCCCTGGTCTCGAGAAGCGGACTGTGGGTTCCCGGTGGAAGCTCCGGCTTTCTGACGGTGCAGCGAGTTAAAGTAAGTCACCGCGCGCCGGGAGCCGCCGGGGCCTCAGTGAGGGGACCGGCTCTGCCCCTGGGGGCGGGGGGAGCGGCTCCGCCCCTGGGGGGGCGGGGGGGGGGGGTGCCGGCTCTGCCCCTGGAGGGGCGGCGGGGGCGGCTCTGCCTCTGAGGGGACGGGCTCTGCCCCGGGGGGAGCAGGGGGGGGGGCGGCTCTGCCTCTGTGAGGGGACGGGCTCTGCCCCGGGGGGGGGGGGCGGCTCTGCCCCTGGGGGGCGGGGGCCAGCTCTGGAGCTCTGATGCCTCTGGGGGGGGGGGGGAGGAGGGCCGTGCCGGCCGGGCTCTGCCCCTGGAGGGGCGGGGGGGGGGTGCCGGCTCTGCCTCTGTGAGGGGACGGGCTCTGCCCCCGGGGGCGGGGCGGTGAGTGGTGCCGGCTCTGCCTCTGTGGGGGGACCGGCTCTGTGAGGGGACCGCTCTGCCCCCGGGGGCGGGGGGAGCGGTCCTGCCCCTGGGGGGTGGGGGTGGGGTGCCGGCTCTGCCCCTGGAGGGGCGGCGGGGGGGTGCCGGCTCTGCCCCGGGGGGGGGGGGGGGCGGCTCTGCCTCTGAGGGGACGGGCTCTGCCCCCGGGGGTGGGGTGAGCGGTGCCGGCTCTGCCTCTGTGTGTGGGGGTGGGGGGGGGAGGGAGGGTGCCGACTCGGCCTCTGTGGGTGTGGGGGGGGGGGAGGGTGCCGGCTCGGCCTCTGTGGGGGGGGGGGAGGGTGCCGGCTCTGCCTCTGTGGGGGGGGGGGAGGGTGCCGGCTCGGCCTCTGTGGGGGTGGCGGACCGAGGCCCCTCAGCACCGCGGTCCCGCTCTTCTTGGGAGGCAAAGCGGGCTTCGCCGGCTCCGTGCCCCGCGCCCCCAAAGGTGCGGAGCAGAAGCAGGTGTGCAGCCTCTGTGCGTCTCCGTGTCCGGAGGCAGGGGGTTTGGAGGGAAAATGTCCAGAAAGACAAGGATAATGAGGAAAAGGGGCGAAACTCTGCTTTAGGGGAAGAGATGCGAGCATTCCTGAACTGTCTGTACCAGGTGTACCGGTTAATGGCGGATTTTGTAATCAAAGAAAACACGATAACTTCAAGAGAAACATCAGACGGGCTTTATTCAAAGTAATGTCCGTCACTAGCTACACATTTCCCCATCTTTCAGGTAATTGGTGGATACCGACCCAATAGAACTTTTCTTGTTTTGGGGCAAGCCATTCAGAGACCAAATTTTCCACTTCTTCGTATGTTTTCAACTGCTGCTCAGAAAGGGCGTGTGCCATCGATGGGAACAAGTGGTGATCTGAAGGAGCAAGGTCCGATGAATATGGCAAGTGGTTTAATACTTCCCAGACAAGATCTTTTAACGTGTCTTTAACTGGTTTTGAAGTGCATTGTGGTGTGTTTTCATGAAGCAAAATTACTTTGCCATGTCTTCTGGCACATTCTGGTCATTTCATTATCAAAGAGTGGTTCAAATTGATTATTTGTTGTCGGTAGCAATCAGTATTAACGGTTTCACCTGGTTTTAGAGCTTGCAATACACCACACCTTCCTGATTCCACCAAACGAAGAGCATTGTCTTCTTTCCGTAGAGATTTGGCCTTGCAGTCAATGTTGATGGTTGACCTGAATCAACCCATGATTTTGTGCATTTGCTGAACAGCATTTTATCTTTCTGCAAGTTGTTTTTGAGTTTGACATGCATCTTCACCCAATAATGCTTGTAATTGCCAATAATGCTTGTAATTGTTGGTCTTCAAACTTTTTCAGTTGACTGGATGTTCTTTGTATTTCACATTGAAATAATCATTTTTAAAGCATTTAAACCAGCGTTCACAAGTATCTTGAGATGGAGCATGTTCACCATAAGCTTCCCGAAGTATACGATAACTTTCTTAAAAATAAAGTAATAAAACTTCCTGCAAATGCTCTCTTTTTTTGGCATGAAATTCTTAATTACTTTAAGCGTAAAAATATCTATGATG
This sequence comes from Pipistrellus kuhlii, assembly GCF_014108245.1. Taxonomy (NCBI): domain Eukaryota; kingdom Metazoa; phylum Chordata; class Mammalia; order Chiroptera; family Vespertilionidae; genus Pipistrellus; species Pipistrellus kuhlii. The sequence goes on along the minus strand of NW_023425459.1, from coordinate 163,867 downwards.
TTAACACCTTCAGAAAATTTGACATATGAAGTTCTGAAGCTTACTGTTAATACAACAAAATAGCATACATATCAAGTCGAATATATATCAACATAGGTGTAACTCCATCTATTGAAAAAAAACACGCATTATTAACTTGTACCTCTAGTACATTAAGGTGTAAAGCAAAGGAGCATTCACACACACCTCACAGGTAGTTTAATATGGTCTTCATGACAAGGGAAGCCTCATCCCACTTTGTATGAGAAGCAGAGGCTCAGAGGGTTTGGGGGACTTGTCGCCGTCAGAGCTGTTAATGGAAGAACTGAGATTTAAACCGAGTCAGGTTGGCTCCAAACCCACCTGCTCATCCTGTCTCGCCTCCAGTCTGGGCATGTCCCCATCTCCTTGTGCACCAGAATTCCACCTTGTGGCCCTAGCCAATTTGGATAGAGTATAGTCCTGAGAACTGAAAGTTCCCAGGTTAGATTCGAGCCAAAATCACATCAGTTGCAGGTTCGATCCCCAGCCCTGGTTGGGGCTCATGTGGGTGGCAACCAATTGATATTTATTTCTTCCTCTCCCTCTCTCTTCACTCTCTAAAAATCATTGGGAAAAATATTCTTGGGTGAGGATTAAAAAAGTAAAATAAAAGAATTCTACCTTCTGACTTTTAACAGATGCAAATTCCCAACCCTGCTTCAGAAATGTGGATTGGGTGTCTAGAACCAGGCCTAAGGGGTCTGCATTTTAACCACTCTCCTAGGTGATTCCATTTGGTGATCCAGGTAGCATTTTTTTAAAACAATATATTTTTATTTATGTCAGAGAGGAAGGGAGAGAAACATCAATGATGAGAGAATCATTGATAGGCTGCTCCACGCCCCCTACACGGGATCAAGCCCGAAACCCAGGCATATGCCCTTGACAGGAATCCAAACGGGGACGCTTCGGTCCACAGGCCAATGCTTTTCAGTCACATGATTCCAGTTCTTTTAAAGCTGTTATCTTATTGTTAGACTAGGGTCCAAAGAATCTATTTATTAAATTGCTCTGCAGGATAAATTAAGACACTCAAACCACCCACCAGGGGAAGAAAATCCATTTCTCCTTTCCTTCCTGAATTCTGATTCCCTTTGCCCTAAACCAGCCATCAACCCATCCCCACCCACTGGAGGGTTTTCTTGGGGGAATCTCTGAAGGAAGGTTTATCTTGTCAGTTACACAGTTAATATTTTACATTTTTGTCAAACCTTTTCAGCCAATCCTTCGCCATTTTTATTTTTTACTTTATTTGCTGAAGACAAAGCATTGAGGCGCTTGGAGTAACATGGGAAAATAAAAACATATGCTGGGATTCTTTCTCAGATTGTAGGGAAGGGAGAGGTACCTGAACAAAAATGTGTTTCGAGTTGAGTGACATATATTCAAGTTAAAAGTTTTTTTGTTGCAAAGAAAATTGCCCAACTTGTAAACACCATCTTGCCTTTTGTATATTACCTCAAACTCTCTAGCAGTTTTATTACATCTATTGCTAATTTGCTGCTCAGCTGACCAACCATCCAGGTGGCTCACCAGCCCAGCGGCAGCCACTCACTTTCTCCATAGTCCTGCAGGTCTAATCTCCAGAGAAAGGGCCAGGCATTGATGGACTAGTGCCGCAGGTACAATCCTGACAGCGCTGCCTGCCTCCTAGAAGTCAACCTTGACACCTCAGCTTCTTCCCCTTCTCAGATGCTTTGCAAGGAAGAAATATAAAAGCGTCCACCAGGTGGCTCCCGACAACCAGCGCAAAAGTCGGTGGGACAGACCTGGATCCCAGGCCAGCAAGGCCGTCCCACAGCCCACCCAGAGGGCCCATCGTGTCCCTTCTCCCCCACCCCTTAGAACCCCTCTCCACGAATTTGTGCACCAGGCCTCTAGTAAAAGAATGAAAGTCAGTCATACTCCCATTATCAGTATTTCAGTCAATCTCTTTCAAATCTATAAAAGAGACTTTTCTCTTTCTATTTTTTTTTTTACATGCTATGTGCCCAATTTTTGTATTTGACTTTCTTTAGGAGAAATGTTTTACCATTCTGTCAATTTTTAATATTTTAATACATTGCTGAAATAATGTGCTGCAGCTAATGCCAATATCTGTCTTTCCCAGCTCCCCCACCTGAGCTCTGCAGGCCGGGTTCTTTCTAGATGCTGACCATCTGACCTGGAAACTTTATAGTATTTACAGTCATCATTGTTCTTATTTCTTGAACCTGCCTTGTATCTCTGTACTTCGTATTAGCTTACCCGGACAGGCTTACCTTTACTATGTCCTAGTGAGCACTGTTATTGGACAGCTTATCCCTTTCTTCCTCATAGCTGAGTTCATTTTCTCAGCCCCATAATCTCCACATTTTCTCTATTCTTTTAGAATGTTTTGCAAAGGACCTAGCATGCATCTAACTTAGCCTGCCTAATTTTATCAGTAAAAGGGTTTACACAATTAGCTGACTCTAGTTCAGTGTTTTCTTTCCTTTGAGCAAAAGCTTATTGAGAACAGAAATGAGAAGCAAGACCACAGGGGAGGTTTTCTTCTCTCTTTGATTAGTTGTGTGTGATTCCTGGTGCACATGGGAAAAGTATTCTTATTTAGATAATTTTCTTCTATTCCATCTGCTGCAAATGATTAGATATTTCAAACATGGAATTGTGTATTTTTAAAGTGTGAATGCCCTTAATGGTCTTAGTTGTTGTAAAGAGATCATAGAATAATTATTCTTTTAGCGTGTATGTTCCAGGATCTTATTTCGTAACTAGAGGCCTGGTGCATGAAATTCATGCACGGGGGGTGGGGGGTGTCCCTCAGTCCAGCTGCACCCTCTTCAACTGCACCCTCTCCAATCTGGGACCCCTTGAGGGATGTCTGACTACCCGTTTAAGCCCGATCCCACCAGGATAGGGCCTAAACCTGCATTTGGACATCCCTCTCACAATCCAGGACTGCTGGCTCCCAACTGCTCACTTGCCTGCTTTCCTGATTGCCCTTAACTGCTTCTGCCTGCCAGCCTGTTCACCCCCAATAGAACAACCCTTAATCACAGCGAGTGCTAGCATCAAGTATCTGGAGATTAATACAGTTTACAACACCAACTAATATCAAGCGAGGAAAGGGAAAGCAGAAATAATAACTAACTCAAACACAGCTAACAAAAGCATACAATCAAACAAAAAGAATAAGCAAAAGAATCTCACAAAAAAGCATAAAACTTCGATATAGTTAACATTCAACATACAACTTCAAGGGGATAAAGAAAAAGGCTGTTTTTTGTTTGTTTCGTTTTTTAGGACAGCAGAAAGGGAGGTGTATATGGCTTGGAATAGGGGGTTGGAAATTAGATATACATAAGAAGGGTGAAATTTTAGGAGGTGGTAAACAAAGAATAGGGAAAATCTAGAGCAGGAAAAGGTTAAGATAAACAGGACACCAAAGAAGGAAAGGTTAGGAAGAGAGTGATGGCATAAAGGTAGGGTTGAGATAGAATAAAGCGTTGGTGAAGAAAAGGTAAAAATAGACTGTAGAACACTAATCCCGAAGTAAAATAAAGAGCAAATAATATGACACTTAAAAAAATAATAAAAATAAACAAAAGTAAATAAGACAAAAAAGGTAAAATAGTAGTAGTAGTAATAATGCTGATTACAAATAAAAATGTATTAAAAAGGTAAAATCAAGTGAGGAAAAAAGAAAAAAATAGTTTCTTGAGTAAATGTTGCAAATAATGAAAATAAAAAACAAAAATTAAAAATTAAAAAATAAAAATTAAAAATGAAATAAAATTTGTAGTAGTGAAGGTCATTCACTTCCTCTATTGTTCTGTTTGGCACGCCTGTTTCCCAGTCCGGACAGTATTGCAGTTCCCTGCGTTTCACTGCTCCTCAGTGTTGTAATCCAGTCCTGATTTTTAAGCAGGCCTTGCTTTAGTTTTTTATTACACTAGGGTCAATTTGTGATGTAGCTTCTGGGTGACAGTGTTTCTGGGTTGACTTCCAGGGCTCTAAAGCCTCTCTAGCTTGCTTTTTTCTTCTCTGAGACACTGATCTGGGGAGGGGGGGAGGGGGGCGGAAATGGGGTGGGGGCAAGTCCGAGCTGACTGCACTCCCCCCTGTAATTCTCCGGATATGCCTCGAGTCAGATCAAAACGTGTTGCTCTTTAGATATCTCCCCTATAGGAGCCCCGTCCATATTCACGAGTGACACCAGCCCAACAGCCAGGGGCTTCTCCTTGTAAACACTGCCCCAGTTCTCCAGCTTCTGCACACCCAGCGTGCACAGGCTTCTATCTTCTGCCACGGGGACTCACCCTATCTCAGCGAAATCTGACCTTTTTGCCGTGTGGTGGTGCGCTCCTTTGAGTCCAAATGTTTGCGCCACCTGGGACCAGTGTTCTGGGGCTCACAGTTGCTCTACAATCGCTGCCGCTGTGGGTATTCAGGCCTTTGACAAGATCCACTCTTCCTTTAAAGATGGCAAGATTTCCCCATCCAAGCCTGTAGGTAACTTCAGGAGGGGACCCAGCCCCGCCGTGGGTACTTCCCTGTCGGGCACCCTGATCAGCATACCCCCACTTTCTCCTGGAGTTGTCTGTCTCTTAGCTTGCTAATCAACACTCCCAGCGCAACACTCAGCTGCTCTCTCTCTCTGCTTCGGGACAAGGCTCAGAACCCATCTATCTAGTCTTCCGCCATTTTGTCTTTCCCAGGTGCACGTTTTTTGCATGGACATAGTTTTTAGTTCCTTAGGGAAAATATAATACCAAGGAGTGCAATTGCTGAAGTATATAGTAAGAGAATGTTTAGTTTTGTAAGAAATCACCAAACTGCCTATATTATTTTGCATTTCTATAAGCCATGTATGTGAGTTCCTGTTGCTCCATATTTTAATCAACATCTGGTGTTCCAGATTTTTGCCATTCTCATAGATATATATTAGTATTTTGTTGTTGTTTTAAAATCCTTACCCGAGTTTATGTTTTTATTCATTTGAGAGAGAGAGGAATGGAGAGGAGGAAAGAGAGAGGACATCCATGTTAGAGAGACACAACGATCAGTTGCCTCCCGCTTGTGCTCTAACCTGGGATCAATCTTGCAACCTGGGAATGTGCCCTGACTAGTAATCAAACCCTCAGCCCTTCGGTTTTCAGGATGATGCACCAACTACCCTGGCCAAGGTTCATTATTGTTTTAATTGCATTTCCCTGATGACATATAATGTGAAGTATCTTTTCATATGCTATTTGCATCTGTATATCTTCTTTGGGGAGGTATCTGTTAAGATGTTTGGTCCATTTCTTAATCAGGTTGTTTGTTCTCTTATTGTTGTGTTTTAAGAGTTTTTATAAATTTTGGATAACAATCATGAGTTTTTTGCAAATATTTTTCCCCAAGTCTGTGACTTATCTTCTCATTCTTGTCTTTAGCAGATCAGAAGATTTTAAGTCCAATTTATTATTTCTTTCATGTATTGTGTCTTTGTTGTATTTAAAAAGGTATCACCATACCCAGTGTCATCTAGGTTTCTCCTATTATCTTTTATAGTTTTACATTTCACATTTATGTCTGTTGTTCATTTGAGTTAATGTGAAGAGCATAAGGTCTGTGTCTTAATTCATTTTTTTTTTTTTTTTGCATGGTAGATATCCAGTTGTCCCAGAATCATTTGTTGAAGAGACTGTCTTTGCTCCATTGTATTGTCTTGTCTCCTTTGTTAAACATCAGTTGACTATATTTATGTGGGTTTGTTTCTGAGCTCTCTGTTGTGTTCCATTGATTTGTGTGTCTGTTCTCTTATCAGTACCACATTGTCTTGATTACTTTTTGTCCTAAGTCATGAAGTTAGTGTCTGTCACTCAGCTTTGTTCTTTTCCTTCAATATTGTGCTGGCTATTCTAGGTTTTTTGCTTCTACATATAAACTTTAGAATCAGTTTGTTGATGTTCATGAAATCACTTGCTGGGATTTTGGCTGAGATTGTATTATATATTTCAAGGTTTTGTGAAAATTGGCTCAGAAACTGTTAAAAGGCTTTGTGATTTGACAACATAAACAGAATTCAGGAGACACACCTTCACAATAATCTGTATGAATTACTACTGTTAGGTAAATGCAAACTAAGTAGTGTGTTGGTTAGTGCAGTGTTTTTCAACCTTTTTTGGGCAAAGGCACACTTGTTTCATGAAAAAAATCACGAGGCACACCACCATTAGAAAATGTTAAAAAATTTAACTCTGTGCCTATATTGACTATATATAAAGTAATTCTCTTGAATAGGAATCAAATAAACACAAATAAAGTATTTTATAATTACTTTATTATGAAATATTAAGTAAACAAAATAGTGAAAAATTATAAAATTCTTGTCTTGTCTGCACCTACGGCACACCAGGCAACATCTCGCTGCACACTAGTGTGCCGCGGAACAGCGGTTGAAAAACGCTGGGTTAGTGCACCAAAGAGTTACGGGTTCGATTCTGGATCAAGGACATGTACTTGGGTTGCAGGTTCGATCCCTGGCCCTGGTCAGGACATGTGTGGGAGCAACCAATCGATGTTTCTCTCTCACATCAATGTTTGTCTCTTTCCCCTCCCTCTCACATGTCCACTCTCTCTTAAAAGTAAAATAAAATAAAATAAATTTAAACCTATAAGAATAATTAGTCAGATTTGGCTGTTTGTGAGAAAATGCAAGGGTATATGGAAATCTTGTTTGTGAAAACCAGATTCATTTATCTATCTGTCTTATCATAATGTGTTTCCTGAAGAATTTGAACTAAACAGTATATTTATTTAAATGATGAAATCTTGAGAATCTTGATGTAGTGTTGTTTTTCCCTGACCTTCGACATGTCTTCTGAGAGTGAGGACTCTCCCGAAGGTGTATTTAAGATATGAGAGACACAGGAGCCAGTGAAGTCCATAGAGAACTTCTAGACATGTATATTCGCCTCAGCCCTTAGTGCTTTCCCTGAGGACTTATGGGGACTTACCATGTTAGAAAGGCTTAGGGGGAGCCAAAACCGGTTTGGCTCAGTGGATAGAGCATCGGCCTGTGGACTGAAAGGTCCTGGGTTCGATTCCAGTCAGGGGCATGTACCTTGGTTGTGGGCACATCCCCAGTAGGAGATGTGCAAGAGGCAGCTAATCGATGATTTTCTCTCATCGATGTTTCTAACTCTCTATCCCTCTCTCTTCCTCTCTGTAAAAAATCAATAAAATATATTTAAAAGAAAAAAAAAAAAGGCTTGGGGGGAGGGAAAGCTATAAAAAGAAAAGGTGTTTTTAAAAAGTTACCTCAGGGGTGACTTGAGGAGAAAAGAAATTTTATATAGTTCTGTCATTTATTTGAGGTTGCAGATTCAGAAATGAGGACTTTTCAGTTTAAAATTAGTCTGTTTTGTTTTACTACATAACGAATCATAAGGAGTACTTTAATTCTTTAAGGACAAAAATATATCCTATATAATAAAATCCTGCTATGCAAATTGACTGAACGCTGGAACTACTGGTAGAATGACCGGTTACCACCAGGTGGCAGACACTCAACACAGGAGCTGCCCCCTGGTGGTCAGCGTACTCCCACAGGGTGAGTGCTGCTCAGCCAGAATCCAAGCTCAAGACTCAAGACTGGCGAGTGCAGCAGCGATGGCAGGAGCCTCTCCTGCTTCCATGGCAGCAGCAGTGCTATAAGGATCAGTGAGCTGAATGGTAAGGAGCAGTGAGCAGGGGGGTGGTAATGAGTGAGGAGTCCAAGACTGTGAGAGGGCACAAGCCAGGGTGAGGGATCCTCCCCATTCCCTCTAGTATCTATAATAATAAAAACCTAAGGGACCATCACAACTGAACAGATGACCCAACAGGCTGTGTGGGGTGATTAGGCTGGCAGGGGGGTCAGTGAAGATTGACCAAACAACTGAGCAGCAGGCTGCTTGAGGCGACCAGGCCAGCAGGGGGGTTAGTGAGGGGCAAGCAAATAACTGAACAGCAGGCTGCATGGGATGACCAGGCCCGAGGGGGATGGAGGGACAGTGGCAACCAGGCCAGTTGGGGTGGGGGGCAGTTAGGGGTGACAAGGCGGGAGGTGGGGACAGTTGGGGGTGACCAGACCAGCAGAGGGGACAATTAGGGGTGATCAGACAGGCAGGCAGGTGAGCAGTTAGGCGCCAGTGGTCCCAGATTGGAGAGGGTGCAGGCTAGGCTGAAGGGACTTCCCCCCCCCCCCAATGCACAAATTTCATGCACCAGGTCTCTAGTCTTACCTAATAATAGAGAAATATGTAAATTGACCGCCCACAGCTGAAACTGGTTTGGCTCAATGGATAGGGCGTCGGTGTGGGGACTGAAGGGTCCCGGGTTCGATTCCAGTCAAGGGCATGTACCTTGGTTGCGGGCATATCCCCAGTAGAGGGTGTGCAAGAGGCAGCTGATCGATGACTCTCTCATCGATGTTTCTAACTGTCTCTCTCCCTTCCTCTCTGTACAAAAATCAATAAAATATATTTAAATAAATAAATAAATAAATTGACTGCCCATAGCCAATCAGAGTGAGTGTGCAAATAATCCAACAAAGATGGTGGTTAATTTGCATACATACCTGGGTCCAGGGAATCCCCTCGGCACCCAGATCACTCCCAGCCGGCACCCAGATCACTCCCAGCCGGCCATCAGGCAGTGGCTTAGGAAGGGGCTGAGCCTGCGATCAGAGAGGCAGGGGTTCCCTTCCCAAGCCTAAAGCCTGGGGCAGAGGCTTTAGGTGTGGGAAGGGGCCAAGTCTGTGATCAGAGGTGCGGGTGGGGGAACTCTCTCCCAAGCCTAAAGCCTGGGGCCGAGTCTGAAATCGGAGGTGTGGGGGGCGGGAGGGTGGGGAGGAGGAGGGATGCGGGGGTAACCCCTTCCTAAGCCTAAAGCCTGGGGCGGAGGCTTTAGGCTTGGGGAGGTGCTGGGGGGAACCCATTCCCAAGCCTAAGGTCTGGGGCGGAGGTTTAGGCTTGGGGAAGGGCCGAGCCTACGATCAGAGGTTGTGAAGGTGTGTCTCCTGGATTCAGTTTATGTTGTCGATCCCTGGCCCTGGTCAGGACATATGTGGGAGCAACCAATCAATGTTTCTCTCTCACATCAATGTTTCTCTCTTTCCAAGAGGTTCTGAGGGGGGTGGGGGGACCTCTTCCCAGGCCTAAACCTGGGGCGGAGGCTTTTGGCTTGGGATCAGAGAGAAGGGGAAAATATCAATGGAAATATATCCTCAGGTGAGGATAAAAAGAAAAAGAAAGAAATGTCATATCCTATGAAAGACACATCTTGAAAACGCTTAAATAAAGTTATCATTTTTTCATGGTGAAGGGACTGGAGTTCGTGTTGATGAAAATACCTTGACGGCTGCAGTGACTGGCCGTGGCTGCAGCAGTGGGGTGATGGGGCTGGTGCCTTCCCCTGACCAGCCTGGTCACCTGCCAAAAAGGGAGGCCAGACTGTGGCTTAGGTCCACTCCCAACGGGGAGAGTGGGCCTACGCCATTCATAAGACATTCCGTGAGGGCTCCCAGTAGGTGAGAGGGGGCAGGCTGGGCTGAGGGACCCCTCCCCAGTGCACAAATTTTGTGCACTGGGCCCCTAGTATATATATAAAAGATTAAGTGACCAGCTATCTGTCTGCCCAACCAACCAGCTGGCAGGTACATATGACACACACTGGCAATTTAAAAATAAACATTGACTTATGCATGCATGATACATATAAAACTCTCACTGGCGCCAATTGCATGTGTGTGTTTTTATCTGTTATTGTTGATCATGAATTTGGTTGTTTTTGTTGACATTTGAGTGATGATTCCATTGATTCCTCAGATAATGCCGAAAAGGAAAATTTCCCATCGAATTTCTTTTTTTTTTTTTTTGCAAGTTTAATAAATCATCATGGTTTATTTAATGAGTTTATTTCTACATCAGATTATGGTTTGAAAGCAGTGTGATATTAAGAGAATGATGTACAATCAATAACTCTAAAATCCTTCTTCTATGGACCTTCATGATCTTTCTGCTTAGCAATTAAAGGCATTTTTAGGTTTATATAAACATATTCTTTACAACTGCCTCAAAAGAAAATTAGCATATAAATAGCACTGGGCATTTAGTAAATAAGTCACAAGCCAATAGGTTCAATTGTGCAATTGTGAAATGTAACGTGAAAGAGTTTTTGAAACGTTAAGACTGGGTAATCTGCAGTGTTTCCAACATGTCTTCGACTGCCTTAAGAGAGTATTTGGTTTCCTTCTTTCTTCGACCTGCAAACTGATAAGCTCTGTTTATTTGACTAGCTGCCCAACTAGCAATATTTCATGTTGTCCTTTTTTGTTTTTGCACTTGCTTTTGGATTAGAAGCAAAATGACTTGCCGACATGTAAAGTCCAAACAAAGCTCTCATATTTCTGTTGTTCAGTTTCAATGCCTGTGCAAAATACTTGCTTGAAAGTTCAAGGTTTTCAAGTCCACCTTGGGTATATTTAACTTCAGCATATTGCTGGCAGTATAAGTGGTTGTGTGGATTAGTCGTCATAAGCTCCTCTAAACAAAAGGCTGCTTTGGCATAGTCATGTTCATTGATATAAAGTTCTGCAAGTTCATGCCAGGCTTCTTGGTCTCCAACAAATTGTTCCAGATATTCATTCAGTTCCCGAATGGCCTCCACATTTTTTCCCTGGGCTTTTCGAATGGCAATCTTACGCTTTCTTGCAGAAGTGTTAGTTGGATCTTCATGTAGAATTCGATCATATAGCTGTATTGCATCATCATATCTTTCCATGGCTTCAAATCTCATGCCAGTTAGTCGCTTGTCTCTGTGACTGCCAGGAAACTGTCTTCTCAACTCCTGAAGACAAAACAATGCCAAGTCATCCCGACCATAGTCTAGAGCTGCAATCATCACCTGTTCATATATGATCCAAATATCATCTCCAAGCTTAGAAGCATATTCATTAATTAATTCCTCTCCAACTTCCACAATTTGCTCACTATTTCTTGAGTTTTCTTCTCTCCATTTTCTCATTTTATCTCGCATTTCTTCCCAAGTGACATCGTAAAGCTCTGACACCTTCGCCATCTTCTCAGAACCTGGAGGCAGCTGCCCCATCGAATTTCTTAGTATTATTACTCCTTTGGGAATACCATGTCATAAACTAAAAATGAAAGTAGACGCAATCATCATGCTACTGAGAAATCTTAATAGAAAATGGGGTCTTTGTAATGGTACTAGATTTATTATCAAAAGATTGTAACCTAACATAATCAAAGCTGAAGTATTAACAGGATCTGCAGAAGGAGAGGTGGTTCTGATTCCAAGGATTGATTTGTCCCCATCTGACACTGGCCTCCCATTTAAATGAATGTGAAGACAGTGTCCCATGATACCAGCATTTGCATTGACTATTAATAAATCACAAGGATAAACTCTAGACAGTATAGGAATATTCCTCCCTGAACCCGTTTTCATGGTCAGTTATATGTTACTTTCTCTCAAGTTCAAAGAGCTTGTGACTTTTAAAGTTAAAGTTGTAAATACTTCATCACAAGGGAAATTAGTCAAGCACTCTTAGAGTATTTTTACTCTTAATGTGGTATACAGGGAGATATTAGAATAAGTTTAATCAATTTATCAATGTTGTTTTTATATTATACCTTTGTTGTTATATCATGTTATTGTTTTTTAATAAACTTATATTATTTTTATATACATTTTACTAATTTTCTTTCATCTCTGACACTTCTATTATAGAAAAAGGGCGAATAGTGATATTAAAATATTTCTCCTAATTAATTTCCTTTCAATGTGCACTAATCTATGCACCAGGCCACTAGTACTACTATAATATTAGGAAACTATGTTTTAGCATTTGAGCCACTGAATAAATCAGTCCTTCAGGAGGAGGAGATGTGAATAAAATGTGTAATTGTTATCCGGCAAAGGCATCCTAAAGGAGAGAAAAAATGGGCTGAGGGTTGGAGTTATTGTCACCATGCATATTTGTTGGAAAAGAAAACAGATTCAATCTTCAGGGAATTAGAAGAAATACAAATATGTCAAGTGAAGATCAGCAACAAGTTGAAGATATAGATGTGATAAGGAAAACCAAATAAAGTCTTGTATTTGCATAGAGGCTCTGTCATGTCATTGATATGTTATTAGCAATTACTACCTTGAATTAGCTAAGGCATGATCACCACTCCTTTACAGGTGAAAAAGTGAGTTTCAGAGAGATTAAATAATGGTGGTGGTGGCAGCTACCTTTTATTGAGCATTTATCTTTATTCATTTATTCATTCAACAGATCTTTATTGTGCCCCTACTATGTGTCAGGTCCTGTTGTAGGTTTTGGAGACAGAATAGTTGACAAAGCAGACAGAAATCTGTGCCTTCATTTAGCTTACATTTTAGCAGGGGGAGACAGACAATACACGAAACAAGTAAGTAAATAAGATGTGTGTTAGGTTTTCTTCCTAAGTCCAGAGGAGGAAAGTGAAACAGTGAAGGAGAGCTGATTTAAATTGCAAATAGGGTAGCTAGAAGGATTTTGAAGAGGGATGACATGAGCCAGCTGAAGTTAATAAGATCACTCTGACTACTGTATTAAGAACAAACTGAATATGGATCAGGCATAAATTAAGTCTGTATATAGCAAACATGTCAAACTCAAAGGCTAACATGGTCCAAATTAATGAGGCATGCAACCCGCAGGACACGAGTTTGACATGCTTGGTATACAGGCTCTCAGATAATCTTTCAACAACTAGACAGAGAGTTAATCTCAGATGTTAATAAATATGCCAAAGATCACACAGTAAGTGACAACAGGTGTATCGAAAATGTGTCTGGATTTTACAACCTTACTCTAGGCCCCGTGCATGAATTTTGTGCACAGGGAAAGGTGTGTGTGTGTCCCTCAGCCCAACCTGCACCCTCTCCGATCTGGGATCTTTCTCACATTCCAGGACTGCTGGCTCCCAACCACTCATCTGCCCGCCTGCCTTATTGTCAATATTTCACATTGATTGATGCCTAACTGGTGAAGAATTTATATTCTTAATATAGAAGATCATCTTGCAAGTCAATAAGAAAGGACAAATGTCCAGTAGGAAATGGGGCTAAGTTCTGCAGCAAGCAATCCTATATAATAAAGAGGTGATATGCAAATTGATGCTCACTCCAACACACAAGATGGCCGTCCCCATGTGAACACAAGATGACCACCACAAGATGGCTGGCAGGGGAGGGAAGTTGTAGACTAGGGGTGTCGAACTCAATCAGAGAAGGGGCCAAAATCTAAAATCCAGCCTAAATCGCAGGCCAAATGGTTTACTGAACAGTCATAAACTGTCATTGTGATGGAAACGCAGCGGAGTGCAGTGATGACAGTGTGGTGCGGGCCACATTGCAAGGCCTGGCGGGACGGATTTGGCCCGCAGGCCTTGTGTTTGACACGTGTTGTAGACAATCAGGCCAGTAGGGGAGGACAATTAGGGGCAACCAGGCCTTCAGGGGAAGACAGTTGGGGATGACCAGGCAGGCAGGGGCAGTTAGTTGGGGGGGAACAGGCTGGCAAGGGAGGGCAGTTAGAGGTGACCCGGCCAGCAGGGGAGGGCAGTTGGGGGTGACCAGGCCTGCAAGGGAGGACAGTTAGGGGCTACCAGGCTTGTAGGGGAAGGCTGTTGGGGGCAACCAGGCCAGCAGGGGAGGGCAGTTAGGGGTGACTAGGCTGGCAGGGGAGGGCAGTTAGAGGAAATCAGGTTGGCAGGGAACAGTTGGGCTTCAATCAGGCTGGCAGGGGAGTGGTTAGGGGGTGGTCAGGCTGGCAGGTAGAAGTGGTTAGGGACAATCAGACAGGTAGGCAAGCAGTTAGGAGCCAGCAGTCCTGGATTGTAAGAGGGATGTCTGACTCCCGTTTAGGGATTGGGCCTAAACGGGCAGTCAGACATTCCTCAAGGGGTCCCAGATTAGAGAGGGTGTAGGCTGGACTGAGGGACACATACCCCGTGCACAAATTTCGTGTACCAGGCCTCTAGTTTATTAATAATAATAATAATAATAATAATAATAATAAAATTGCCCTAGCTGGTTTGTCTCAGTGGGTAGAACGTCAGCCCAGACATTGAAGGGTTCTGGGTTTGATTCCAGTCCAGGGCATGTACCTTGGTTGCAGGCTCACAGTCCTGCCCTAGTTGGAGGCAACCAATCTATGTTTCTCTCTCTCTCCCTTCCACACTCTAAAAATCAATGGAAAAATATCCTCAGGTGAGGATTAACAACAAAATTAATTAATTAATAATAAATTCCTTTTTAAAAAGCCTCTGAACAACTACTTTGCCTCACTAAATAAAGATATGCAAAGTAAAACGATGATTCTATTAAAAATATTTGAAATGCCCAGCTTTACTGAAGAGAGAAAAGATGCAGGTAGAAATATGTGAGCTCAGACAAGGTTTCCCACCTGAGAAAAAGAAGATAAGGATAGTACACACCTCCTCATGGTACCTGGAGTCCAGTCAATTTTAACTACTGAATGAGCCATCGATCTGCATATTATAAGGGCCCAGCAGGAACCAACTGAGGTAAATAACAATGGTCTGTTCCCAATTCATATCCTTGTGAAATTTTAGAAACCAAAGATACAGATACTGCAGTAGTCTCAGGTTAGTGTCATCAGCAGTATTGTTAGCTAAAATACAGTAGAAAATACCTTCAAAATTCTGGCATGGTTTTCAACCTAGAATTCTGTAAGTAGCCAGATTATTAGCTGAGTACAAGAAAAAAATAAAGATACTTTCAGAATGTAGGTGATATCATTCTAATAATCTGGTTACTATTTAACAGGAAAGGGATAATATAGGCTTGCGATTTATATCGTTTTACTAATTTAACACTCTCCAAGCCTGTTCCCTGCTCATCAGTGGGGAAAGGGACTGGACAAAGGCATTTGAAACACATGCCCAGAAAGGTCTGAGCAATACGGGATGTCTGTCAGTCACACCTTGTGAGTGGCCAGAATAGGTGTGGCCACTGCAAGAGTGTGAAAACTGAATACATAAACTACACAAAGCAATCTCTCATGCACAGGGTTCCTGGCTCTCCTGTTGCAGGGGGCACACTCCTTACACCCACATGGCTCACGGCTTTGTGGGACTTCACACCATGGATTAATGGACTTTAATTAACCTAAATGTTTGGACTCAACCCGGCTGCAACATGGAAGTAGGCTCTGGACACTGGCCTTGCTTTTGGCTTTACTGGAACTGTAGTTGCCCTTCTTTCAGGACTGGTTTAAAGGACATGGGACTTTGCAACCCAAGGAATATACCCCCATGCAAATAGTCTTTTTGCCACACTTCATTCTCCCATGGGGGCTTCTGAAAAGACTTAGTTCAGTGGTACCCCAAGAGCCACCCCATTCCCTCAAGCCAGGCTGGCAGCGGAGTGGTTAGGGGGTGATCAGGCTGGTGATCTAATTTCTCTTTGATGCCTTGCAGCCACCCTGAAGTGGACAGCCCTCATGCTTGTGCAAGCTGTCTTGCGACACTAAGCACATAGTAGCATTATTTATGTCTACTTTTCATCTTCCTGACAGATTATAAATGTATAAGGCAGAACATGTCTGGTTTATTCTATAATGTCCTTAATATATAGCAATAGAACCATCCAGTAGGCTATCATGTGACCCATGTGTTCAGTTTTAGATTTTCTAGTAGCAACATTAAAAATTTTGTATAGTATATAAAAATATTTCAACGTAGAATGAATGTAAGAAAACATTTGTGAGATATTGTACATTCTTTTTTTTGTATTAAGTCTTCAAAATCTTGTACTTTACTCCTATACATCTCAAATCTGTACTAGCCACATTTCAAGTACGCAGCAGCCACTTAGCTAATGACTACTGTGTTATGCTGCAGAGGTCTAGCATATCACAGTTAATTAGTAAAGAATAACCAATAGGCAATCTTTCAAAAAAATAACTTTTTCTCTCTCAACAGAAGACCATGGCTGCAGGAGTCTTGCCTCAGAATGAACCACCATATTCCACTTTGGTGAATAACAGTGGGCATGCTGAAAACATAAAAGGTAATCATTCTTTAGTATGCTCTTTTTGTCTCTGCAAACTAGAGTTTAATAAATGGACATGAAAGAAAAGGCATGATTCTTCGTATTGAAATCCCATTTTATAGGTACTACTTGTGGCCTTTTGTTTATTTCTGCCTGACTGTTTTGCCTGTTAAAATTCCTTTTCTAAATCCTTGGCCTGTTAAGAAAAAATGTTGAAAACAATGTTTGTCTCCTTAATAATTATTAGACTGAAATTATCTGTTTATTCCTCCCAGCAAACGCTTGTGAACCAGACTTTCATTTCTTTTGTTCTTTGGTTACTTGCAGTATCACTTGTAAAGCACATTCAGAAGCACGCTAGCCCTGCTCCATCAGTTTTTGTCTCTCGTTGGTTGCCTTCATGTTATACCAGGAAGGAAGGGTGCTGTAACTTGGACTCTCACTGCCCCTTGCTTCTCACTTTTTCTTACTGTCCCAAGTTGTAAGCTTGGAGCATACCTTGATTTTGTGCCTCTTTGGCACTTCAGTCAGCCAAGAGATGTTGAGTAATTTGGTGTATTTTTTAATAGTACCCATTGCATGATTTTCCTAGTGCCCAAGTTCACTTTATCTTTTCTGGATAGGGAGATCTTTAGGATTATCCCCAAAATATGGGTTAGATAATATAAGGAAAAGTAAGGGAATATGGATCTAAAGTTATTGGATGGAGTTCAATGCTTGCTGAGAGTGTTCTCAGTTGTTTGTGCACTTGTTGGAATCTCCTCCACCAGAGGGAGCTCTCTTTCACCAAGAAAACCAGTGTTTCCCACTTAATGACCCTCTTAGATCCTTCTTGGTCTGTCTATATTGTATCTGACTATAGTGTGAGCAATATCATTTGTGGACAGAATCTGTGTGCCACACTTACTGTATGTTAGTGTCACTGGCTTAGAAAGAAATGCTGTCTACAACAAATGCGACAATAGTATATACTTACTGCTTCCATAGTAGAATAATGGGTTTTTATTAACTCTTCATCTAATAAGTGTGAAAGTCAGATGAACCTTTCCCCCTGTCCTTTCTTTTATTGCAGTGTTACTTTTTAGTTGGTGTTTCTCTTTGGGGATTCTGTTGGCTGTAGAGTTGAGGCACCTCTTCATTGTGCAGGAGCACCCCAGCACTACTCCCTGGGTCTTTCCCAACTGAGTCCATCAATGTCCCCAAATTACAATGACAATCAAAAAACTCTAGACTTCTCCAAACACTTCTATTGTGATTCATAGGTAAGTGTGTTGTGCCAAGAGTTCAGTGAGCCTGAAGAGAAGTGGTAAAGGATTAAAGAAAAGACAGGCAACAGAATACAGCTGGGGCTTGGGGGATCGCCCTTGTCTGAATGGGGAAATAGAAAGACCCAGCCTGTAACCGAGGCTTCATTTCATAGGGAGATCAAAACGGGTAGTTGTCAACATGTTTACAATTATCCTGTGAGTTTCACCTTGTTTTTGCAGCACTTGCTGCACCTCCCACAACTCATTAGCTACCTAGAAAGAAACTAGGGAGGGCTATAAGGTCAAGCTTAATTATGCTAAGAGGGCTCTGCCCTCCAAGCTGGGACTTGTTTGTGGCCCTGCCACAGGTCAGTCTGAGGCTTAACACAATAGTCGCTCCCTACAGGTAAGCTGATTTTTATCTTTCCCAAAACCATCTATTTATTTATCCTCACCCAAGGATATTTTTCCATTGATTTTTAGAGAGAGTGGAAGACGGAAAGACAAAAAGAAATATCGATGAGAGACACATCAATTGGTTGCCTCCTGCATGTGCCCTGATCAGGGCTGCGGCAAGGGATAAACTTGCAATTGAGTTACATACCCTTGACTGAAATTGAACCTGGGATCCTTCAGTCCATAGGCAGACACTATCCACTGAGCCAAACAGGCTAGGGCCAAAAAACATCTTTTTAATTAAAATTGTCCACATTATATAAATGTAGCTCATTTTAAATTTTGGAGAAAAACCTGGAAAATTAATTTACATATTTTTGTTGTTGCTAATCTTCACCTAAGGATATTTTTTCCATTTATTTATTTATTTGTTTGTTTGTTTGTTTGTTTATTTATTTATTTTAGAGTTGAAGGGAGGGGTTGAGACAGAAAAAAGAGAAACATCGATGTGAGAGAGAAACATTGATTGGTTGCCTCCAAACTGGAGCCGGGATTGACTCTGCAACTAAAGTACGTGTCCTTAACCAGAGTCAAACTTGAGACCCTTCAGTCCATGGGTCAGTGCTCTAACCATTAAGCAACTGTCTGGGGCTACATATAACTTTTTCAAAGTGAATCTTATCTATAACACTAGTCAGTTATTTTTTATTGAGTTAACATTGGGATGACTCTTTTTTTAAATGTTCGCTAGTGAATCATGGAAAAAATTAATTAGGGGATACATAAAATACTTAAATTATTATTAAAGAAATAACTTAATTATTATTAAAGAAATAACTTATCAAGAACTAGCTTTGGAATGAAACAGACAGATTTAAATCTTAGTTCTACTTTTGGGGGGAAAATATCAAACATTTATTTTGGTAACTTTCAAAAATTTACAAGAATACAGTAAAGATAATCATGGAGGTACCTACCCATCACCCAGCTTTAACGACTTCAGCTAACTTACTTTCTCCCCTCCTTTTTATTTATTAAACATGTCATCATAAGTAACTAAAAAATTAATAATTGCTGTATGTTAGCAAATATCTAAACACTGCTCAAATTTCTAATTATTTCATAGATGTATGTATTGTAAGGCCTGAAAGACCCCCGGTCCAAAGGATGAGCGGCGACCCCAAATCAAACGCAGAGCCCGAGTCTTGATGCAAAGAGCAGGAGGTTTATTCCAA
This sequence comes from Pipistrellus kuhlii, assembly GCF_014108245.1. NCBI lineage: Eukaryota > Metazoa > Chordata > Mammalia > Chiroptera > Vespertilionidae > Pipistrellus > Pipistrellus kuhlii. Next base: position 144,888 of record NW_023425459.1, on the reverse strand, counting down.
GCGCTGCGCAGGGACTCACAAGCGGCAGTCGTGAATTGAGATCCAATAAAGGTCAATATTTTATAATTCAACTAGAGGCCTAATGCACAAAATTTGTGCAAGTGTAGGCCTGCCTTCACCTGGCTGCCAGCACCGGCTTCCCTCTGGCACCTGGGACCCGGGCTACCCTTGCAGCCCTGGCTTCATCCAGAAGGTTGTCCGGAAGACGTCCAGTCTAATTAGCATATTGTGCTTTTATTATTATAGACTAGAGGCCTGGTGCATGAAGTTTGTGCATAGGGGTGCGGGTCCCTCAGCCCAGCCTGCACCCTCTTCAATCTGGGACATTCCTCACATCCAGGACCGTTGGCTCCTCACCACTCGCCTGTCTGCCTGCCTGATTACCCCTAACCGCCTTTGCCAGCCTGGATCACCCTTAAATGCCTCTGCCTTCTGGCCTGATCACCCCTAACTGCCTTTGCCTCGGCCCCTACCACCGTGGCTTTGTTGGAAGGAAATCCAGTCTAATTAGCATATTACCCTTTTATTAGTATAGATATGTATCTTATATCTTTTTAATTTGGGGTTCTCCCTATTCCCTCTATCTCTTTTTTCTTTATAGTTTATTTGTTGAAGAAACCAGGTTTTTTTGCCTAATAGAGTTTGACACGATCTATATTTTGCTGATTATATCCACACTAGAGGTCCGATGCACTAAATTCTTGCAAGGGGCTCAGCCCTAGCAGCCCCAGCTTCATCCTGAAGGTTGGCTGGAAGGGCGTTCAGGAGGACATCCGGTCTAATTGGTGTATTACACTTTTACTATTACAGATAGTGTTTTCTATAAACGGAATTGGTAGAGGGATGTAGAGTCTATAGTCAGGTTGGCTTCTTTTTGGCAGCAATATTTCATGGATGATGCTGTTGTCTTTTTATCAAGATGCCCATGATGTTTCGTTGTCTTTGTTGTGATGTTGGTTATTTTATTTTGAAATAATTTTAGACTTACAGAAAAGCACACACAAAAATTCTATATATTGGGTCGGCAGCTAAGTAATTGCGGATTTTTTAAAGAAAATCAAAGACAATTTTTTCATGGAACTAAATAACTTTATTCTGTAATGTATTGCCCATTTTGATCAATGACCTTTTGCCATCTTTCAGGCAGCATCATAATCCCACATTCAAAAAACTTCTGGTTTTTATTAGCAAAAAACTGAATCAGGTACGATTTGACATCATCATCATTATTGAAATTTTTACCATTCAAGGAGTTTTGTAAAGATCGAAACAAAAAGTAATCAGATGGTGCAAGGTCAGGACTATATGGTGGATGTGGCAAAACATCCCAACCAAGCTCCATTAATTTTTGCCGAGTGACCAAAGATGTGTGTGGCCTTGCATTGTCATGATGGAATACAACACCTTTTCGATTTGTCAATTCGGGCCGCTTTTCTTCAACTGCATTGTTTAATTTCATTAGTTGTTCAATGTAGACATCAGAATTGATCGTTCAGTTGGGTGGTAAGAGTTCAAAGTAGACAATTCCTTTGTAATCCCACCAAACTGATAACAAAACCTTCTTTTGATGAATATCAGCTTTTGATGTTGTTTGAGTTGGTTCACCTGGCCTGCTCCACGATCTTTTCCGCTTGATATTGTTGTAAACAACCCATTTTTCATTGCCAGTTATCAGTCGTTTTAAAAATGGATCATTTTCATTACGTTTCTTTAGCAAATCGCAGCTGCTAATGCGTTGCGTTAACTGTGATTCTTTCAGTTCGTGAGGAACCCATGTATCGAGTTTTTGAACATAGCCAAGTTGTTTTAAGTGATTTTCAATGCATGTATGTGATACATGAAGCTTCTCTGCAATCTCACGTGTTGTACTGTGACAGTCCGAATTGATTATTGCTTTGATTAGGGCGTCATCAACTTCAACTGGACGACCAGAGCGTTTTTCATCTTTGAGTGAAAATCACCAGAACGAAATTTGGCAAACCAATTTTGACACTGCCGTTCTTTTAAGGCTTCATCACCATAAGCAGCACATAACTTTTTATGAGCTTGCGATGCGTTTTTCCCTTTGTGGAAATAAAAAAGCAAAATATGACGAAAATGTTCCTTTTGATTTTCCATTTTTCAACGAACACCAAACGAAAACTACAAAACAGATCAAAAAACTTTTTTTACTGATTAACAGCTGAATAGCCAACTATCAAATAACAAAATGTGTTTTACATTTGTACTACGTCTGCAAACCTAAAAATTCAACTGAAGCCATATATGCGTGGAACCCGCAATTACTTAGCTGCCGACCCAATACTATTCACCCAGAGATCATCACCATTCAAGTTTTGTCAAATGGCCCAAAATATTCTTTGGTATATGATATACCAAAATTTAATAGTAAAATGATACTTCTCATGGATTTGTAGATTCTTTCAACGACCATAGTTTGTTCTTTTGTGACCTTTATGAAGATGACATGCCATTATTTGCAGCATGTTAATTCAATTTTATCTCATATTTAGTAATGATAGGATTGAGGTTATACATTTTGGGCAGAAACATCACAGAAGTGATTCTGTGCTTTTCTCACTACATCCATCATGGGATAGATGTCATTTTGCCCCATCACTGGAAATGATAAGTTTGATTATGTCAGTAAAGTGGTGTCTGCCAAGATTAATCCATTTTAAATTATTCTTTTTCCCTTTATAACTTCATAATATTTTATGGAGTGATGCTTTAAGATTAATGTAAATGCCCTGGTCCTCATTTAACTTTTACCCAGTAGTTTTATCATCTATTGGTGATATTAACTATTACTATGTTAGACTAAAGGCCCGGTGCATGAAATTCACCAAGGGTGTCCCTCAGCCCAGCCTGCATCCTCTCCAATCTGGTATCCCTCGAGGGATGTGAGACTGCCCGTCTGACATCCCTCTTCCAACAGCTCGCCTGCCTGCCTTCCTGATGGCCCCTATTCACTTCTGCCTGCCAGCCTGATCACCCCCTGTCCACTCCCATGCCAGCCTGATTGATGTTTAACTGCTCCCTGCTAACCTGTTTGCCCCCAACTTCCCTCCTCTGCTGGCCTGGTCACTCTTTTTTTTTTTTTTTTTTTAAATCAATCTTTATTGTTCATATTATTACAAAGGTTCCTCATTTCTTCCCCCCTCCACCAGGTTCCCACCCCACCCTCCGCCCCCTCCCCGTTCCCCATTGTCCTCATCCATAGGTGCACAGTTTATGTTGAGTCTCTTCCTCCCTCCCTTTACCCGATAGTAAATCCCTTTTCAGATAGTAAATCAGTTACTTAGCATTCTCTCATATCAATAATACCTCCACATGCCCAATGATACACTTCACACAAAAGACATTTCCAAATAGGTCAACCAGCCTCATCCAGGCCCCACCCAAGGCACTCACAGATCAACACCCCAGCGCTATACTATAATAACTCAACACATCCAGATCTAAGCCTTCATCACTTGATTCAGCAGACCCTCAAGTTCCCACAAAAGTTTCCAGCCATGTCTGAGAGGCAGCTGTGGGGCAGAGGCAGGCGAGGAGCGAGCTGTTCTGGGCCTGATTGCTCCGGGCCTGGCCTCTGTTGCTCTGGTTCATTCCACAACCAGCTGCTCCGGGTCAGGTCACTGCCACTCCCGACCTAGTTGCTCTGGACTTGGCTGCTGCTGCTCCGGGCCCGGCCGCTCCCGGCCTGGCCGCTCCCGGCCTGGCCGCTCCCGGCCTGGCAGCTGCTGCTCTGGGCCTGGCCGCACCCAACCCGGCTGCCCTAGGCCCGGCCGCTCCGAGTCTGGCCGTTCCCTGCCTGGATGCTCCGGGCTTGGCTACTGCTGTTCTGGGCCTGGCTGCTCCCAACCCGGCTGCTCTGGGCCTGGCTTCTCCGGGCCTGGCCACTCCGGGTCTGGGTGTTCCTGGACTGGCCACCCTGGGCTTGGCCACCTCCGCCTCAGGCCTGGCTGCCACTGCCCCAGGTCTGGCTGCTCTAGTGCTGGCTGTTGATGCTCTGGTTCTGGCTGCTGCTGCTCTGGGGCCTGGCCATTGCTGCTCCAGGCCCGGCTGCCGCTGTTCCAACATTCTGTCCCTTTTTTTTTTTCTTTTTTAAACACATTTATGTTGCAATGTTGGCTGGTGAGTTGAGTTCTGACTTAGTCTTTGATTTTTCAAGATCTTCTTTGTATTCTTTCTTAAGTAATTTTACTATCTTTTGCTCTCACTTCATTTCTTCACACTGAGAACTTCTTTGGTTTCTTCCTCCTTGTCCTGGGAGCTCAGCAGGTTGGCCTGTGGCACCCCTTTGTTCTCCACGGGCTCCTGCGCTGCTTCAGCCTGTTGCCGGGGTCGGTGCCGCCCAGGAAGCAGCCCCCGGCCTTGGCTCCGTTGCCTGCGCTCAGTGGTCGAAGGCTCAGGGGCCGTCTCCCCCTGCCTGAGCCTGGGTCCCCGGGGTCTGGCCTAGGACTGGGGTTCAGAGCAGTCAAAACTGGAGCCCAGCACGGCCGGGGTTCCTGTTTCCTTCCCTCCAGGGCAATCCCGCATCAGAGTCAACATTCCTTCCCTTGCAAGCAATGTGCGCAACTCTGGGGGCTCGGCCTTTCGCCGCGCTCCCAGGACTCCACCTCACAGCCTCTTCTCCCTCTGCTTTAGCTTGGGTCCCCAGGGATTGTCCTAGAACTGGGGTTCAGAGCAGTCCAGACTGAGGCTCAGCGCTGCCGGAGGCTTTGTTTCTTCTGGCTAGGGTAATCCAGCATCAGAGTCAACATTCAGTCCTCTGCGCGCAATGTGCACAGGACTCCGGGGGCCCTGCTTTTCGCTGCTCCCCTGGGATTCTGCCTCACAGCCCCGTCTCCCCCGCCGGAGCCTGGGTCCCCAGTGTCTGGCCCATAACTGGGGCTCAGCACTGCCGGTGGGGTTCAGCCCAGGCTGGGGGTTTTATTTCCTTCCTGCTAGGGAACGCCAGGCAGCACCCAGCCCTCTCCTCCTCTCCGGCTGCGACCTCTCCACGCGCACGTGCGTGCGGGCGCGCAGCATGTCTCCGTACCTTAGGCTTTTTTTCAGCTCCTCTGATTTTCCTTCTGGTTTTCTCTTTCCTTCTTCTTGTAGAATTTTCAGTCAGTCGACTACCTGTAGCTCTGGGCGATGTCCACTCTACGTTTTAGTTGTATTCCATTGAAATTGCAATTTAGTTGTGTGCTGCTGTGGTTGGATGTCTACCCGAGCAACCATCTTGGATCCTCTCTTTCTGTATTATTTCTTACATTTACATGTGACTGTATCATAATTTCAGTTTTTTAATTAAAAGTGTATATACAGCCAAAGAAAAAACAGCCATTAGGCAAGTCTAAGTAAATGTCATTTAGCAGAGATCTGGACTAAGGCAGGGGAGGCAACTAGTACAGTGACCAGGCAGGGTGTGAGCCCTGAGTGGAAAAAAAGACCCGAGGTGGTTGATGGCCAGGCAGGGCTCAAAGACTGGTTGTGAAAAGGAGGAATGGGTAAATAAGTAAAAACATTGGGGATAATAAGAGCCAGGTTTCACAAATAGTGTAGAAGAGAATTATAAGCATAAAAAGTGAGAAAAGCTAGAATGATGGTATATGGAAAGTACCAACATAACCTCATGGTTTTCAATATAAACACATAGTAATAAATATGCATGTAAAAATGGATAGACATACATGTGTATATACTAACATTTATTTCCCAGCTTTTGTCTTCTAGGAAGCTTGGGAATTATGATATTCTAATAGTAGTGTGCACATCCATTAGTGAGCCCATCTTCATTTTTAAATCCATTCCCCAAAAGACCCTATGGAGAAATAGCTGATTTCAGAGCTGGGACAGGAAAAGATGAGACTAAAAGAGCTTGGGGAGCTAGAAAGCAAGGAATGCAGGAATGGTGGGGAAATGTCAAAAGATATAGCTAACAGCTTGAGGGAGCTCTTACTGGCCTAATAAGGGACAATATGAGCATCAAAACAAATGGTAGTAAAGAATTACACTGAGTGGCCAGATTATTATGATCTCTGAACGCATAATAATCTGGCCACTCAGTGTATATTCTATATAATAAAAGGCTAATATACAAACTGTCTTCTCAAACAGGAGTTCAACCAGCAGGCAGGCTGGCCAACTGGCCATGTCCCCTCCCCCTGGCCAGGCTGGCCAGACCCCACCCATGAATGAATTCATGTACCAGGCCTCTAATATATACACTGAAGCCAGATTATTATGATATCTGAATGCATAATAATCTGGCCACTCAGTGTATATACACCATTAAGCAGAATAGGAATCTACAGTGAAATAGAAAAACAAAACAAAAACAAAAAAACTAAACAAATAAATGGATAGAGTTCTTCCATACAGTAGAATGACAATTAAGAAATGCAGAAGGAGATGTAGCTGGTTTGGCTCAGTGGATAGTGTCAGCCTGCGGACTGAAGGGTCCTGGGTTCAATTCCAGTCAAGAGTGCATGCCTGGATTGCGGGCTCAATCCCCAGTGGGGGGTATGCAGGAGATAGCCAACCAATGATTCTCTCTCATCATTGATGTTCCTATCTCTCTCTCCCTCTCGTTTCCTCTCTGAAATAATATATATACCCTGTTTCCCCGAAAATAAGACAGTGTCTCATATTAATTTTTTCTCCCAAAGTTGCGCTAGGTCTTATTTTCAGGGGATGTCTTATCTTTCCATGTGCTAGGTCTTATTTTCAGAGATGTCTTATTTTCGGGGAAACACGAGTGAGTGTGAGTGAGTGTGTGTGTGTGTGTGTGTGTGTGTATATATATCTTTATTTTTTTAAAGAAATTTCCTTTTTCTTTTTTAATATATTTTATTGATTTTTTACAGAGAAGAATGGAGAGAGAGAGAGAGCTAGAAACATCAATGAGAGAGAAACATCGACCAGCCACCTCCTGCACACCCGCCATGGGGAATGTGCCCGCAACCAATGCACATGCCCTTGACCGGATTGAACCTTGGACCCTCCAGTCCACAGGCTGACGCTCTATCCACTGAGCCAAACCGGTTTCGGCAATAAAAATATATTTTTAAAAATCCAGAAGGAATGTTGGAATTAGAAAACTGCTGTTTAGTTATCCTATCTAATGAGAGTAATATGCAAATTGACCATCACTCCAACACACAAGATGGCTACCCCCATGTGGTCAAAGATCCTGCCCCTATGTGGACACGAGATGGCCACAAGATGGCCAGCAGGGGAGGCCAGTTGGGAGGGATCAGGCCTACAAGGGAGGACAGTTGAGGGCAATCAAGCTTGCAAGGGAGGGCAGTTAAGAGTGACCAGGCCAGAGGGATCCAAGATGGCTGCTTGGGTAGACATCTAACCGCAGCAGCACACAACAATTTCAATAGAATACAACTAAAATGTAGAGTGGACATCGCCCAGAGCTACAGGTAGTCGACTGACTGAAAATTCTACAAGAAGAAGGAAAGAGAAAACCAGAAGGAAAATCAGAGGAGCTGAAAAAAGCCTAAGGTACGGAGACATGCTGCGCACCCCCACGCACATGCGCGTGGAGAGGTCACAGCCAGAGAGGAGGAGAGGGCTGGGTGCTGCCTGGCGTTCCCTAGCAGGAAGGAAATAAAACTCCCAGCCTGGGGACCCAGGCTCCGGCAGGGGGAGACAGGGCTGTGAGGCAGAATCCCAGGGGAGCAGCGAAAAGCAGGGCCCCCGGAGTCAATGTTGACTCTGATGCTGGATTACCCTAGCCAGAAGAAACAAAGCCTCCGGCAGCGCTGAGCCTCAGTCTGGACTGCTCTGAACCCCAGTTCTAGGCCAATCCCTGGGGACCCAAGCTCAAGCAGAGGGAGAAGGGGCTGTGAGGTGGAGTCCTGGGAGCGCGGCGAAAGGCCGAGCCCCCAGAGTTGCGCACATTGCTTGCAAGGGAAGGAATGTTGACTCTGATGCGGGATTGCCCTGGAGGGAAGGAAACAGGAGCCCCGGCCGTGCTGGGCCCCAGTTTTGACTGCTCTGAATCCCAGTCCTAGGCCAGACCCCGGGGACCCAGGCTCAGGCAGGGGGAGACGGCCCCTGAGCCTTCGACCACTGAGCGCAGGCAACGGAGCCAAGGCCGGGGGCTGCTTCCTGGGCGGCACCGACCCCGGCAACAGGCTGAAGCAGCGCAGGAGCCCGTGGAGAACAAAGGGGTGCCACAGGCCAACCTGCTGAGCTCCCAGGACAAGGAGGAAGAAACCAAAGAAGTTCTCAGTGTGAAGAAATGAAGTGAGAGCAAAAGATAGTAAAATTACTTAAGAAAGAATACAAAGAAGATCTTGAAAAATCAAAGACTAAGTCAGAACTCAACTCACCAGCCAACATTGCAACATAAATGTGTTTAAAAAAAAAAAAAAAAAAAAAAAAAGGGACAGAATGTTGGAACAGCGGCAGCCGGGCCTGGAGCAGCAATGGCCAGGCCCCAGAGCAGCAGCAGCCAGAACCAGAGCATCAACAGCCAGCACTAGAGCAGCCAGACCTGGGGCAGTGGCAGCCAGGCCTGAGGCGGAGGTGGCCAAGCCCAGGGTGGCCAGTCCAGGAACACCCAGACCCGGAGTGGCCAGGCCCGGAGAAGCCAGGCCCAGAGCAGCCGGGTTGGGAGCAGCCAGGCCCAGAACAGCAGTAGCCAAGCCCGGAGCATCCAGGCAGGGAACGGCCAGACTGGAGCGGCCGAGCCTGGGGCAGCCGGGTTGGGTGCGGCCAGGCCCAGAGCAGCAGCTGCCAGGCTCGGAACGGCCAGGCCCGGAACAGCTCGCTCCTCGCCTGCCCCTGCCCCACAGCTGCCTCTCAGACATGGCTGGAAACTTTTGTGGGAACTTGAGGGTCTGCTGAATCAAGTGATGAAGGCTTTGATCTGGATGTGTTGAGTTATTATAGTATAGCGCTGGGGTGTTGATCTGTGAGTGCCTTGGGTGGGGCCTGGATGAGGCTGGTTGACCTATTTGGAAATGTCTTTTGTGTGAAGTGTATCCTTGGGCATGTGGAGGTATTATTGATATGAGAGAATGCTAAGTAACTGATTTACTATCTGAAAAGGGATTTACTATCGGGGAAAGGGAGGGAGGAAGAGACTCAACATAAACTGTGCACCTAAGGATGAGGACAATGGGGGACGGGGAGGGGGCGGAGGGTGGGGTGGGAACCTGGTGGAGGGGGGAAGAAATGAGGAACCTTTGTAATAATATGAACAATAAAGATTGATTTAAAAAAAAATATTACAGAAAGATCCCACTTACCCTTTATTCAGTTTCTAACAATAGTAACATCTTACACTAAACTAAAACTATACAATATTACAGCCAGGATATTGACATTGTTACAGTATAAATAAGGTCACTTCTATCACTACAAGGCTCTCTCCTAATGTCTTGTATAGTCAAACCCCATGACTCTGGCCCCTGTTGACCATTAACCAGTTTCCCATTTCTGTAAGTTATTTTAAGAATGCCTAGCAGGTTTGACTCAATAGATAGAGCATCAGTCCATAGACTGAAGGGTCCCAGGTCCCATTCCGATCAAGGGCATGTACCTTCGTTGCAGGTTCCCTGGCCCTGTTCTGTGTGTGTAGGAGGAAACCAATCAATGTGTCTCTCCCTCTCCCTTCCACTCTCTAAAATCAATGGAAAAAGTAGCCTTGGATAAGGGCTAACAAATAAACAAACAAAAAAGAATGTTATATAAAGGAAATCTTATAACATGCAACCTTTTAGATTTGGTCTTTTTCACTTGTCCTGATTCCCTTGAATTTCATCCAGGTTGTTGTGCATATCTACAGTGGTTTTTTATTTTATTTCTGAGTAGTAGTCTCTGGTATTGAGTTTATCCAGTCGCTCGTTGAACAACATCTGGGTTGTTTCCAGTTTTGGGTTATTATGAATAAAGCTGTTGTGGACATGCACATACCGATTATTGTGTGAATGAACATGAATTGTGTCATTACTCTGTGATAAATGGCCAAGAGTGTACTTCCTAGGTCATATGGTTGTTGCATATTTAGTTTCATATTGAAACTGCCAAACTATTTTCCAGAATGGCTATACAATTTTATATCCCTACCAGCAATGTAAGTGATTAAATTTCTCTGCAGCCTCATCAGCATTAGGTATTGTCACTATTTATTTTATGTATTCTAGTAGGTTTCTTGTGGTATCTCATTGCAGTCTGCTGAATTCACTTATTAGGCGTAGGAGATTTTGGAGAGTCCTTGGAATTTCCTGTAAATACAGACATGATTTTTATTTTTCCCCTTTCCTTATTGTAGTGGCCTAGAACTTCTACTGAGCAGAATAAGAGTCACGAGAGCAGACATCCTGCCTCTATCCTGATTCATACCTTTCAGTATGATATTGTTTTCAATAGATGCTCTATAACAAGTCGAATCAATTGCCTTTTCTTGTTAACTTGAATAGGTGTTGGAATTATCAGATGCCTTTTCTGTCAGTTGAGAAATCTACTCATATGATTTTTTTTCTTTAGCCTATTGAGATATTTCTATATATTGGATTAAATTGATTGATTTTTTTGAATATTCATCTGTTCTTACAGGCCTGCACTAAATACCATCTGATAATGGTATATAATTATTTTTATGAATTGCTGAATTTGGTTTGATAATATTTTTATGAGAATTTTGTACTTAAGTTCTAAAAAGATATTGAATTATAGTTGTTTTTTGTTTGTTTTTTACTATCTTTGTGTTAGATGAGTGATCCTAGCCTCATAAAAAGGGTTGGAAATGTTCTGTTCTCTTCTGTTTTATGAAGGATAGTGTGTGAAATTGTTTAAATTATTTAAAAGTTAGCATTTTCTAATATCTCAGCAGTAGTCATTTGCTCTAGGAGGCTACAGATTTTTGTTCATTACTCAATATTTTCAAGTAATAGCCATTATTTGTCTGCCCTGAGTGAGTAACTTGTATGATTCCTTCATGTATTCCCAGACAGGTTAGAACAAACACACAATAATGTTCAGAGTCTGCCAAGCAGGGGATTGGGGGTTGGGAGTGGATTGGGCAAGGATAAATGAAAATGTTGCTTTTCTCTTGATTCAGCCTTTGCTTGGTTGCTGTACATCTCTCAGAATTTCCCAGAGTTCTGGCAAAGTTGGTTCTGACAGCTTCTGATTGTTTTAGATGTTTTTGTTAGTAGGATGGTGTGTTTGGAGATGCCTACTCCTCTGTCCTGTTAGTGTCATTTCTCTCTTTTATTCTTGAAGAATATTTTTGGTTATGACAGTCCTTTTCTATCAAAAAACTTAAAAAATGTTATGCCCCTTCCTCTAGACTTCATTCTTTTAGGTGAGAAATAGCTGTCATTCAAATTGGGCTTTTTTCTGTAACTGTCATTTCTCTTTGATTCCTTTCAAGATTTTTTTTGTCTTCAGTCACTTTTTGTCCTCCATTTTTTATGTGTGTGTGGTCTGATTTCTTGTTTCAGCATTTTCGCAGCTTCCCTGAGTTGGTAGTGTGGCTTGGTGTGCTAATATGTCCTATATGGTTGAGTGGATCAGCCTCCCAGGTACCTGAGGTGGACACTCTTGGTGCAACCCATTTGTGGATTGTGTGTACAGCCTTATTGTAGTTAAGTCTTGATTGTTGTTGGTATCACTGGGAGGGACTGACCTCCAGGCCAATTGGTTGTGAGGATCAGCTGTGTCTATGCTGGGAGACAGCCTTATTCAACCAGACTTGGAAAATTGCAAAAGCCTCTGTATTCAGCTTGGATGGGGCAGAGTTTCAGGGTGGAGCCTACAGCCTTGGCTTCCTGCCAGCCCCACCCTATGAGGTTCCTGAGTCTCAGTGTTCCTCAGGGTCCTTCGGTACTCGCTGCAAGCACCTCTGAGAGAAAGGTGCCCTTGAGTTTCGCCCACTACAAGTCTAGTCTCTCCCCCAACAAGCCCGGAACTGGGGTTCAGTGCAGTTGGAAGTGGGGTTCAGTGCAGTCGGAGCTTTTGTCTCCTTCCCGCTAGGGAAATCCAGTGGCATAGTCAACAGTCCATCCTCTGCGCGCAATGTGTGCGCCTCCAGGCCTCTGCCTTTCACCACTCCCCTGAGTTTCCGCCTTATAGCCCAGATTCCCTCCATATGAGCCTGGGTCCCCAGGGACTGGTCTAGAACTGTGGTTCAGTGCAGTCGGGACTGAGGTTCAGCACAGTCCAGAGCTTTTGTCTCCTTCCCGCTAGGGCAATCTAGCAGCACAGTCAACAGTCCGTCTTCTATGCGCAATGTACATGACTCCAGGGCTCTGCCTTTGGCCGCTCCCCTGAGTTTCCATCTTACAGCCTAGAATCCCTCTTTATGAGTCTGGGTCCCCAGGGTCTCGCCCAGAACTGGGTTCAGTGCAGTCGGAACTGGGGTTTAGCACAGTCTCCGGAGCCTTTATCTCCTTCCCGCTAGGGAACGCCAGCCAGGCACTCAGCCGCCCCTCCTCTCCGGCTCTGTCCTCTCCCCACATGCGCACCGTGTCTCCGTACCTTAGGCTTTTACAGCTCCTCTGACTTTCCTTCTGGTTTTCTCTTTCCTTCTAGTTGTAGAATTTCCAGTCTGTCAACTTTCCTGTAGTTCTGGAAATATCCATTTTGTATTTTAGCTGTATTTTTTTTTTAAATTGCTGTGTGAGGCTGCTGTTAGGTGTTTACCTATGTTGCCATCTTAGTTTCTCCTCTCATCATGATTGAATCTTAATGTGCCCCAAAGGGCCAGGAAGCCAAGCCATCCAACTACCACAGGCCTGCCCATAGTATCTGCTGAGTTTGGTGAATTCCTGACTTGCAGTGACTTCACTCAGGCCTCAGCCCTAGGCTTCAAGGCCCATTTCAGCAGCTCTACTACTTACTGTGGCGTAGAGTGCGTGGGGTTCTGCAGGGATGCAGAAAACCCTTACTGCTTCCCTTCCACTCTGACCAACCGCTAGCAATGGTAGGGCATGGGCCAGATGCTCCAGCACCAGCCATTTTCAGGGCTCCCAAGCAGGATGCCAGGTTTTTTCCATGGCACTCTTATTGGCTTCAAGTCTTCAGAGTCCAGACAGGGCTTTTTAAAACATGATACTCCAGTCAGAGTTTTCAGTTAATAAAACCACTGTTGGAAGCCAGTCTTACTGAATTTATGCAAAGAAATGTTTTGCCATGGTTTAAGTGTTACCAAATTTCGGAGAAATTATATAAGGAGAAAAATATACTTGTTTTAAGATCTTCTGACTTTCCTTGTCAGTCCTTTTCAAGGACTCTTCAGAGTAATATAACTGCCTTCAAATGGCAAGAACAAACTCAAAATGTGTCTGTATTCAAATAGACAATTACAGCTGTCTCTGTAGTAGGGTTCCCACTACTTTACTTATCCTTAAACTACATATAGTCTCTGGGAGGGGTGACAGACCTCTCAGAACGGACTAAGGGAGTAGCTCTTCCACATGAGCTTTATCCCTTTGCAGGTTCTCACGTGTCACAGAGCTTCACAGGGTCTGTAATTCTTGTGACAGAGGGCAGACACTTACCACTCCCCTCCGTTCCATATAGGCCTCCCCCACTTTCCTGACGTTGAGGTTTTTGCTACCCCTGACATGGGCATGGTGACACAGGCCTGCAGGGCAATACACAGGCTGCCAACTATTTCTCAATAGAGACCAAAACCTGATGGGTATTTTTCTTTGCTCATTTGGGCACCTGCCCTTTTGGCAACTGCATTCAAATCTGCAAGAGAATTAAAGGTTAATATCCTGTCTAATAAAAGAATAATATGCAAATTGACTGTACCTCCACTGCACCCACAAGCCAATCAGGAGTGAGTATTCAAATTAACCCAACCAAGATGGCTGTAGTCATGGAGAGAGCAGGATGGTTGGGTTTCCCCAGCAATGGAGGAAGCCAAACTTTCTGCCTGCCCTGGCCTGCCTTGGCCCTGCTTAAGGCTACAAAGTTTCAGTTACAGAAGATAAATAAATCTCAACAAAATGGCAGCAGCCATGGAGTTGCAGAGAGCAGGAAGCTTGAGTTGTCCCTGACAATGGAGGAAGCCAAGTTTCCACAGCCCTGGCTTGCCTTGGCCTCCACTCAAGGCTACAAAGTTTCAATTATAAAAGATAAATAAATCCCAACAAAAATGGCTACAGCCATGGAGCAAGCAGGAGGCTTGGCTCTGCTCAAGGCTACAAAGTTTCAATTATAAAAGATAAATAAATCACAGATACTAGGGCCTCTGCTTGGGTCACCATGGGGCATGGCCAGCCTGCAAACCACCACAGGCCCCTTGCTCAGGCTGCCTCACACACCCCAAGGGAACCCCTACCCTGATCTGGGACACCCTTCAGAGCAAACCAGCTAGCCTCTATCCCAGGGGTCCTCAAACTTTTTAAAGTGGGGGCCAGATCACGGTCCCTCAGAAAGCTGGAGGGCCGGACTATATGAACTACTAATTCCTACTGTAACACCTCGGCTGCGCTCACTGCCCAAAAAACCTGGCGGGCCGGATCAGACTCCTCTGCGGGCCGCAGTTTGAAGACGCCTGCAGTCTATCCTATCTAATCTTGTCTAATAAAAGAATAGTATGCAAATTGAACATCACTCCAACACACAAGATGGCTGCCCCCATGTGGTCAAAGATGACTTCCCCCATGTGGACACAAGATGGCCAGCAGGGGATGGCAGTTGTGGCAGGCCAGCAGGAGAGGGCAGTTAGGAGTAACCAGGCCAGCAGGGGAGGGCCGTTAGGGGCAATTGGGCCAGCAGAGGAAAAGTTAGGCATCAATCAAACTGGCAAGGGAGTGGTTAGGGTGTGATCAGGCTGGCAGGCAGAAGTGGTTAGGGGCAGGCAGGCAGGCAGACAAGTGGTTGGGAGCCAGCAGTCCTGGATTGTGAGAGTGATGTCCAACTTCCCTCGAGGGTCCCAGATTGGAGAGGGTGCAGGCTGGGCTGAGGGACATACACTCCTGGGCATAAATTTCATGCACCGGGCCTCTAGTGTTAAAGATAATGGTAGCAGTGTTCTCACCTTCAGAAAAGGGAGTTATGGTTACAGAAAAAGGGAGAAATCGTGAGGAAGTCTGAGTTGTTTGATTGGAATTGGTAATTTCATGGTGAACTCTTGGATTTCAGTGTACATGCATCCATGTAGAAACAAGTACATATGCAAATGTGTGACTTGTGTGTTTGCATGTATGTAGTGCACCTATTCCTTAGCTCTGTCCACTGAGAGGGCCTGGTAGTGACAACACTAGTAGCACTGAGCATGCCTATCACCCAGACTTGGTTTCTAAATACTATTCTTCACCCGTAAGCACCAGGGCTTCTTGGATCTAATCATGAGGAAACAGACACATCCAAATTGAGAGATGTTCTATAATATAACTGGCCTGTACTCAAAAGTCAAGGGCATCCAAGTCAAGGAAAGATTGAGGAACTTTTTCTAGAGTGAAATAAATGAAAGAGACAGGATGACTAAGTATATAGCATTGTATAAATGTTGTATGGGCCAATGTTCTATAAGGAAACCTATATAATAAAGCAGTAATATGCAAATTGACCCTCATGCCCTTACAAGATGGCTGCCTATGACCTGGCCGGCAGGGCGGTGGGTTAGTGAGGTACGACCAAACAACTGAACAAGCAGGCTGTGTGGGGTGACTAGACCGACAGGGCATTATTGAAGGATGACCAAATGACTGAACAACCAGGCTGCATGGAGCAACCCAAGCCAGCAGGGGGCTTAATGAGGGATGACCAAATGACTTAACAAGCAGGCTGCATGGGGCGACCAGGCCAGCAGGGGGGTTTGTGAGGGACGACCAAACGACTGAACAGCAGATTGCATGGGGAATCCATGCCAGTGGGGAGAGGGGAGGCACAGTTGGGGGTGACCAGGCCAGCAGGGGGGCAGTTAGGGGTGACCAGGCCAGTGGGAGGTGCAGTTGGGGGCCACCAGGTTGGCAGGGAGAGGGCAGTGAGGGGCAATCAGGCTGGCAGGGGGATATTTAGGGGCAATCAGGCAGACAGGCAGGTGAGCGATTAGGAGCCAGCATTCCAGGATTGTGAGAGGGATGTCTGACTGCCGGCTTAGGCCCAATCTTTGGGGTAGGGCCTAAACCAGCCAGACATCCCCCAAAGGGTCCCAGATTGGAGATGATGCAGAGTGAGCTGAGGAGGGACCCTCCCCCCAATACATGAATTTCATGTACCAGGCCTCTAGTCTATAATAATAATGGTGTAATATGCTAATTAAACTGACAACCTTCCAGATGAAGCCACAGCAGGGGCCAAGTCCTTTGCACAAATTTCGTGCATTGAGCCTCTAGAATTGAGATAATTAGTGAAGCTTGAGTGAGGTCTGTGGAATAAAGGGCAACTAGTAATGTATCAATAATAATTTGGGGAAATTATAGAGAAGAACCTCTTTATTTATGGGAAATAAATGCTGTTATTTGGAGTAATGGGACAGCTTATCTGCAGTTATCTACCTCTTCTCAAATGGTTCAGGAGAAAATATTCTTCATTATAAGTTTTCTGTAAATTTGATATTGGTTCAAAATAAGATCTTTTCCAAAGAGTGTTTAAAATTAAAGCTACGTTGTTTAGCTGGTTTGCATGCTGCTGGCAGTCAGAACCAGTCCATCTTGAAGCAGAGGCCTTCGAAGACTTTTAAGCGGAGCCGTTTCAGGGCAGGCAGAGACCAGAGTTGAATAGAAGTTGAGGATGAGACCGGTGACAAATGGAAATGATAGCCATGGGCAGTTTTTTTTTTCCAGAATTTAGCTGTGGAGGGAGAAGAGGGGCCCTTAGAAGGAGAATCATAGTGAAGGATCTGGAGGCAATGATATACTAGGATGTCTGAAAAAAATTAAATTATCCTAAATAGGGGAGATCTTGTAGAGGTTTTGTCTTCAGATATTTGAAAACCTTGCAAGTCTGGTACTTCATGTTGTTTTTGTTTATTTTAGAGGGATGAATTTACAAGTGCTTACAGTGAAAATGGATTTTGACTCAACATTAGAAAACCTTGAGCTGTACAGCAGTTGAATAATTAGTTGCTATGTGAGAAGTGAGCCTCTTGTCACAAAAAATGGAAAACGAGAGGTTAGAAAGGTGGTGTTCCAGCCCAGTTCCTGGACGTGACTCCTTTATTGGTTTAGGGATGAGGTTAGATCGACCTCCTACTTCTACCCCATTCTCTGGCCTATTGTTGCAGGAATATTTAAGTAGGAATTCTTAGCCCTTTCTGAAAGTTTGAGTATAATAGGAAATTACCAGTTTTTAAGGTTCATCATTAATTTTGTTATTTATTGTGCTTATTACAAGTGTAGAGAATTTCACATTGCAGTGACCAATATCTCATTTTATTCCTTAGATATTACTCTGGATGATTCTGAGTAAAACTGTTGGTGTGTTACTGGTAGGGAGAGGTCCTCATCCCCACCTGTTGCTCATGGGGGTGGATTTCTTGCAGTATCCCAAGAAAAAGAATTTTCTGAGACTTGCGAGGGAGGATGAGATATTGTAGAAAGCTTTATTTCTGTGGAATTATACCCCTGAGATTCCCAGATGCTATTTCTCTTAGTCCAGTCATAGAAGAAGTATAGTTGGGGATTCGGCAGAGCTAAAATCAGAGCCAGTGTCCAGAATTTTCTTTCTATGTTGGAGCCAAGTCCAGTCCAGCATCAGTACATTAGTGCATTGCATGTGTAGTTGGCGAATGCAAGGAAGCCACGAGTCAAGAACAACAAGAGAGAGAACTCCTTTATTATGAGATTATGTATTCCCAAATATTTGCAGGCTTTCATTGGTTCCATCCATTCTGACAAATCCGTGGTTCCCCAGGTTTGACTGATAGGTATTTTCCCTGGTCACCCCAGCTTCACTGCACATGTGTCTGTCCTTTGTTGGGCCCCTCCCCCCAGCGATCTGCAGAGAATGGGCAGGTGGTTCCCTGGGGGTTGCAGTTGCAGCTCCTGGTGAAGCTGCCCAAATGACCTGTCTGTAATGTCTGGCCTTCTCTTTGTTCCTTTTCTGTTGTTAATAGCTAGCTAATTACAACAATATCTGGTGGGACACACACACACACGTGCAAGCAGGCCAGTGGCAGCACTGTTATGCTGGGAGAGGGGTCTTTTATACATTGATGATCACAGCAGCTCAGGAGAGTGTAGGATTGCTTGTAGGGATTATATTCTGCATTGTTTTCCTACATTTTCTTGAAGGCTGACTGTTTTTTTTTTTAGAGACAGCATATTTAGAAATGAGAAGGGTAGGGACAGTAATGAGGCATTTTTCTTATATGTTTAGAAAAATATGGCATCAAAGGAGAAAAAATAGATCAGTTGTTAGGAGGTATGTGGGGAAACAACAGTAGTGTTGGTGCTTGTGGCCTTGCAAATGAGTAATGATTGTGCAGGATGGAGGAAAGGAAAGCAGAGAAAGGTGAATGCGGCTGAGGATAACGAGCTTCTACAGAAGCTCTCTGTGGCCACCAGGAAAAGGGTTCTGTGCCTTTCAAGTGTCTGCTGAAAGCATGGCCCTTAATAAAATCACTGAAAAATTCCATGTTCTATAAAATATGAAATACAAACCAATATAGTCTTACTGCTCCTGTTTACCTAAAGATAAGGCTTCTGGGGGTTTTTCTATTGATAACTTAAATAAAAATAAAAATTTATTTCTAAGAGTCTGAACAATTTATCATTATCAAACTAGAACTGATCCCTGTTTAAAATTTTTAATTGATTTTTAGGTTATGGCACAAACATGCTTTCTTATAGATTTGTGAAACAAAAACGTGGGTATATAAAATTGATCCACAAAATTAATCATCGGAGATTTCTGGGGTCCAGGAGGTTGGCACAAAACCCTATCAGGGACAGCATCTCTTGATCTGTATTTTAGTTCTGTATTTCTCTCTGATTTCAGAAATAAAGCCTGTGTTGAGTTGCTAAAAATATTCCTTCTTTCAGCATCTTCATACTTAGTTGTTGAAATATGTGGATCCTATATAATAAAATGCTAATATGCAAATTGATCAAATGGTGGAATGGCTGGTCACTATCATGTGCACTGACCACCAGGGGGCAGACACTCAATGCAGGAGCTGCCCCTGGTGGTCAGTGGATTCCCACAGGGTGAGCGCTGCTCAGCCAGAAGCCCTGAGCTAGGCTCACAGCTGATTAGCACAGTGGTGGTGGCAGGAGCCTCCTGCTTCTGCAGCAGCACTAAAGATGTCTGACTGTTGGCTCCAAGACTGCGAGAGGGCACAGGCCGGGCTGAGGGACCATGCCCTCCCTCGAGTGCATGGGTTTTGTGCACTGGGTCTCTAGTAAAAATAAAAGCTTTGAAAATTAATTTTGCTCACCAGTCATACCATTCCTAGGGATCTCTTACCTTATAATAGACAAACATGTAAATTGACTGTACCTCCACTACACCTACAATCAGAAGTGAGTATGCAGATTAACCCGACAAAGATGGAAGGTTAATTTGCATATGCAGGCGCAGATGCCTGCTGTGAGAGGGAGGGATGGGGTGGAGAGAGCTGGCTGAGAGCGGGTACTTGCCAGCTTCCAGGAGCGAAGGCAGGGGAAGGAAGGCCTATTCTTGCATGAATTTTGTGCAGTGGGCCTCTAGTTTACTAAATAAGAAAGCATAGAATCAAAAAGGTTTAGTCCTGAAAATGTTTGTTTTATTTTTAAATAAAATCATGGATACGAATATAAATATCTTAGAGCTAATGAATGAATAGGTAAATTATGATGCATCAACTACCGTTTTTTTCGGACCATAAGACGCTCCGGACCATAAGACGCACCAGTTTTTAGAGAAGGGAAATGAAGAAAAAAAGATTCTGAAACAAATAGTGTCCTAAAATATTTTAATGTGCATTAAAACCCAACATCACAGTCATAAACACATGTAATCAACCCTGTAAAGTAAACAGCAGCATTTAGAACCATTTTAGAGCCGGGCAAGCACACAGAGACCACACAGAGCCGGGCAAGTAAAAAAACTTTTTTTAAAAGTATATGTGTAGGCTATATTTGGACCATAAGACGCAGGGACTTTTTCCCCCCCACTTCTGGGGGGGAAAAAGTGCGTCTTATGGTCCGAAAAATACGGTAAATATGTCATAATTACTGTCTCCATTAAATAAAAATCATGATAAAACTAAAGCAAAAAGTGTATTTACAATATGATTATAAACATGCAGAAAACCCACATGCCTAGAGACAAAGACTGGAGGGAAATGAGTCTAGAATGTTCAGCATGTGATTGGTGTTACACTTCCCTGTTAAAGCCATTTGACATAAATAAATCTAGTTTTTAAAAATGGATATGGCTGTGAGTTGGGAGTTTTGCCAAGGAATAGTTTGGAGCATGAGTTGGTGGAGTGACAGTTCCGTTGTGTCTAGGGGAAGTGCAGGCCTCTGCCCCCGCCTACCATGCCCACAGGTCAGCTGCGCTCCACCTCAGCACCAGTCTAGTGGCAGGCACATGCCAGCACCCATCGGAGCCCCGGATGATGTCGAGGACATGCCAAGAAAGAGGGCTGCTTTGGCTCCACTTCCCTAAATATCCCTACTCAGGGTCCCTGAATGTCTAGTAATTGAGTATGCTTAAATGGTTTCATGTTTACTATTTGAGGTCAGCCCAGTTCTTAAGATATCACAGCAAAACTTACTCCTGAGATATGTTAACTATCCCATCCTTACTTCATCCAGACTAGTCCCCCTCATCAAACTTATTTTCTGCTTCAGAACCATTGAGAGCAGAGTCAGCTGGACTCTCCTCTGTAGTTGTCCTTAAGAGTTGCAGACATAGGGATCTCCCATTCGCTGGCTGAGACTGCCTTTGCCACCTCACATGCCTTGTATCTCAAATGGAGCTTGCCTGCCAGGTTGTCACACACCTTCTCCTCACCGGCTCCTGTGTTCAGCATTAGCAGAGTGTCTCTCTGCCGCTCACTTAGGGAGGAAGTCCCGGCACTGTCTCGAGCCCGTCCTCCAGCCATCTGTCTGCCTCTGCACTGTCTCACACCCGTGCTTTGCTCCAGTTACTGTCCGTAGGTCCCTAGTTTTGGGCTTCCGGCCCTGTCTATGCAGACTTGTTCAGAACTTGAGTCTGACTCCCCGATCCCCAGGTAGTAGATGTGTACCTCTTAATCGGGGGCCTTCTGCCATCAGGTTCCAACGTGCCTTCCACACAGCACCAACTCTTCTCTTTCCTGTAAAGTTCTGGAAGCTGTGCTTCTGGATTGGTTACATTAAAAATGACTATTCTCTGTTGCTGTACACAAAATAGCAAGGGCAGGGTGTTACACTTTGAGTAGGAATTTGAGCACCAAATTGTCTTATTTGACAGAGTGCATCATGTTGGGGAGATGAGTTCATTTTAAAATGTGCTTGCTTAAAGCATCATTAATTGTTAAAATAAAAAAGGACAAAACAAAGAAAGCCCTATCTATGGCAGTTTCCATGTGCACATGGCTAAAATACCATTTTGGAGACAGACAGAAAGATGAGGGGTGGAATGTTGGGGTGGGGGGCGGTACAGCCTGACATTAACCAAGGAAGAGGAGAACAATTGGTGGTTGTTAGGGTTTCTGTTTCCTTTATGTTCTTTATCCTCAAGTTACAACACCCCCTCACCCAGTTCCTTTAAAAAAAAAAAGATATTCAGTGAGGTTTGTTTGTAGGCCTCTGCCAAGAATTTACCCGAGCTGCTTTCTTCCTGGTCAGCCAACAAAAGGCATAGAATTGTGTTTTGAATTTTTGAGAATCCTGACTATTATAACTATCCAATAAAGGCATCACTAAGAATTGGATTTTTACATTCTAAAAATAAAATCATAAAAGTAAATGACTTCTGATTAATATATCAACCCTACAGAAATCTTTATTTGTTCTATCCAAGTATTTAGTAGTTCTGCCAAGAAAACAAGGTTTTTTTGGTTTAAAAAAAAATGGAGTGTTTTTTTAATAATGTTATAAGATATCCAGCATGTCCCACTTCATTACAATTAACTTTCTATCATTACAGTATTGTAGATGTAATATATTGGGCAGTCAGAGCTTTTAAATGTTTGAAAAACAAAATAGAATAGTCGTAATTTAGGAATAATTCATTTAAAATACATGTTTCCTCCACATATTTGAACAATCTGTCCAAAACACAGCTCATTCATGTGGGACTTTGCCTGTGCAACTCTGAGTGGGAATCAGTACTTTCTTTGTTCATCACTATGGAAACAAGTCAGCCTATCCTGAATGGCTGTTAAATCATGCAGAGTGATGCTCTTATCTCAGTGTAACTTCATCAGGGAGCAAGCTGGCACTGACATCTCCTGGCCTCCAGCTCTCCTCCTGGGGCCCAGCACCATGCAGGACCCGCCCCGGCGGCTCTCGGCCATGCCCTTCCTCAGCTCCTTCTTACAGGGCCGCCGGCACTCGGCCTCAGACACAGCACTGAGGCTGCCGCAGGGGCAGCACGGCTCCGGCTCCGGCTCCGGCTCCGGCTCCGCCACCAGGATGCTCTCCTCATCCTCTCTCCAGGTGATGCTAGCTGTGTCCTCTCTCAGCTGCGCCAAGAGAAATCCAACTTGCCCTGAGAGAAAAAGTAAAACTCCTTTTCTTCTTAAAGATTGCCTCAACTTTGAGTTTGAATTTAAGGAATGTGAAAAGGCTGTACTGTGCTTATACCTTTTTAGTTTTTGACCATTCTGCATTATTCTTTTTACTGTCTGTTATGCTTAGAGTTTCAGTGGATATATAATAGATGAAATGATTGAGTGTTGTGTGTTTTTGTTTAAAAATGTAGTTCTGAACAAACCTCATGCCCTTATAAAAGATCTGCTTTTATGGTTTCTTTTCTGTGACCAGTATGACGTGGAGATTGTGTAAAAAGAGTTTCCTACATTAAGAGATAGTGAATGGATATGGATTTAATTTTGACACAATAAAGGGTGGTTAACACACGCCCCTCATCTGCGATCTGATATAAAATGGAAGCTTATTTCCCAGTCACTGTTCTGTTGGGAGAGTGGAATTTCAAGTCCCTTCCTGCATGTTCTAGGCAATTCAGGACGTCCAACGCCGAAGTATACAAAAGTCGGAGAGCGTTTACGGCATGTCATTCCTGGACACATGGCCTGCTCCATGGCCTGTGGGGGCAAAGCTTGCAAATATGAAAATCCAGCCCGCTGGAGTGAGCAGGAGCAGGCCATTAAAGGGATCTACTCGTCCTGGTGAGTGATTCAGTCTGTTGTAGCTCTTCCCTGCGGCTAAGTTGAAAAAGGTAGTGAAGATGTATGTGGTGCCGGATGGCAGGAGGCCGTGGAAGAGGATGTATGGGGTTTTGAAGTCAGAACCTTTGCCTCCCATCTCTTGCTGCCTGACAAACTGTGGCCTACTCACATAGGCACTCTGAACCTCAGTTTTCTCATCTGTGAAATGGAAATAATATAACCAATGCTATTTTTTAATTAAATGAAATAATGTATATAAATATTTTAAGTGATAACAAGATAGCTCTTAAATTTCAGAAATTGCTAGAAATAATAACAATGCTGCCCTAACCCGTTTGGCTCAGTGGATAGAACATTGGCCTGCAGACTGAAAGGTCCCAGGTTTGATTCCGATCCAGGGCATGTACCTTGGTTGCGGGTGCATCCCCAGTAGGAGGTGTGCAGGAGGTAGCTGATCGATATTTCTTTCTCATCAATGTTTCTAACTCTCTATCGCTCTCCCTTCCTCTCGGTAAAAAAATCAATATATTTTTTTTAAATGCTGAGCTATAAATTTAAAAAATTATGAGGTAGTTTCCAATTTCATACAGGTAAGTTTTAACCTTGCTTTAATTTTGGTCCTGTTCTCTGTGTGAAAGGACCCACTTTCACATAAATACATCTTTAGTCTGCCTCAATAGGAGTGGTACAAGTTGTCAGTTCAGTAGACAGTATGAGATGCTTGCATTTTTTATGGTTTATTAATAGTAAACTGTCAAGTAGATCTTTTCAATGTAGTGATACCTGAAAAGTTTTGATAATCAGACCAAATCCTATTTGAAAATCACTGTTTAAAGAATTCTAGTGATGAATCAATTTATATAGCAAGAATCCATTTACAGATTAGATAATTTGTTGACCAGAGTCTCTAACTTACAACCCACACTTCTTCATACTAGATTTGCCGGGGACATGGATTTGGATAATGTGGGGGTTACAGTGTCACTGTGCTGCACAGATC
Organism: Pipistrellus kuhlii; assembly: GCF_014108245.1. Taxonomy (NCBI): domain Eukaryota; kingdom Metazoa; phylum Chordata; class Mammalia; order Chiroptera; family Vespertilionidae; genus Pipistrellus; species Pipistrellus kuhlii. The sequence goes on along the minus strand of NW_023425459.1, from coordinate 120,646 downwards.
ATATTCTAGTCCGTCTCTGTCTTTCTTAAAGAATCTTGTGGGAAAGCCAACACTATTCCTGCTGTAAATTTCTAATAATCCAGCTGAAGGCCACATTAATATTTTTTATTTGTTTTTTACTGAACCACCTGAATCTTTTTTTGCCTCTGATGATATTACATTACATCTCATACCAAATACTATTAAATCTTGGATCTTCTGATGTTTTGGGGGGCCCTGTTGAATTTCAGGCATTACCCCAAGGCAAGGGGTTGGTATCTTTTGGATCCTGCCCTGTTTATTTAATGTTACTCCCCTCGGGTTCATGTGACCCCCATCTTTTGGTAGACTGCATGACGTACCTTTCATGCAGCCATTTGTTTGGTCTCTGCCCATTTGTGTAGTCAATAAACATGCATTTGGCTGCAGGCCAGACACTGTGCTAGACACTTTCAAATTATTACCTCTTCTTCATCAAACTATTGTAAAGTAGGCATTGTTAAAGAGATAAGTGGTTGAGGTCCAGAGCAACTAAGTAATATATGCTACACAGCGTTTAGAAAGTAGAAAAGCCAGCATTTGAAACCAGGCCCAACTGATTCCAAAGATTTTATTTTTTGCTAAATTGCAATAACATCACTTATTAATAACCACGTGTGGGGATTTTTGCTGAAGACTTTACATCTGTATCATGTTGAATTTTCACACCAGCCATCCAAAGCAGGTGTTTTTATTCTATTTAACACATAGATAGCTAAACTGCAGATAGCTCAAGAACTAAAAATGCCTCCTGCTTGTCCTCCTCACGGTTAAAAACCTTTGGATAGCCGAGGCCAGTTTGGCTCAGTGGATATAGCCGAGGCTGGTTTGGCTCAGTGGATATAGCCGAGGCTGGTTTGGCTCAGTGGATAGAGCTTCAGTCTGTGGTCTGAGGGGTCCGGGGTTTGATTCTGGTCAGGGGCATGTGCATTGGTTGCGGGCACATCCCCGGTGAGAGGTGTGCAGGAGGCGGCTGTTCGATGCTTCTCTCTCATTAATGTTTCTAGCTCTCTGTCCCTCTCCCTTCCTCTCTGTAAAAAATCAATAAGATATATATTTTTTTTAAAAAACGTTGGCCGAAGCCGGTTTGGCTCAGTGGATAGAGCGTCGGCCTGCGGACTGAAAGGTCCCAGGTTCGATTCCGTTAAAGGGCATGTACCTTGGTTGCGGGCACATCCCCAGTAGGGGGTGTGCAAGAGGAAGCTGATCGATGATCCTCTCTCATCGATGTTTCTAACTCTCTATCCCTCTCTCATCCTCTCTGTAAAAAATCAATAAAATATATTTTATATTTTAAAAAAAACTTTGGGTAACGAACCTAGACTGTCACCTTTCTGCCAGTTAAGGTGTCTTCTTCATGTCCACTAGAATCTCTTGAGTGTCCTTGAAAATGTTTTATTGTAGTACATACTTAGGTCCTGGAATTTTCTCAGAGATTTAAGCAGCTAGGTAGGGTTTTTTTGTTTTGTTTTGTTTTTTAGTGCCCTCATCATAATGCAAAATTTAAGCCAAATTTGGATAAGGAGATTTTTATCTTACAGAGTTATTGAAATCCTAGAAAAAGTAGTAGCTTGACACCCTGCTCTCAGTCCATGGAGCTGGAATGTTCTAGGTTTTGTGATTTCACCCGTCCTTTCTTCTGTCTGTAGGATCACTGATAACATCCTGGCCATGGCTCGCCCGTCCACTGAGCTCCTTGAGAAATACTGCATCATCGAGCAGTTTCGTAGGTAAAATGTCACATTGTTCATACAGCTCAATAAGCCAGCTCATGTTTTCTCTTCCATTGCTTTTGACATCGATGGGAAAGGGTTTTCATTTTAATAATAGGTATAAAGAATGTATTTCACATAAGATATTTGAGAATAATTCGTAATGTTTATTAATGCTAAACGTGATTACTTTTTTTTTTTTTATGCTAGCTAATTCCCAGTATGACTCATTCTTTTCTTTTTCTTTTAAGCCATGGCTTAAAAACAGTCATTAACCTGCAGCGGCCTGGTGAGCATGCCAGCTGTGGGAATCCTTTGGAACAAGAAAGTGGCTTCACGTACCTTCCTGAGGCTTTCATGGAGGCTGGCAGTAAGTCCTTCCACTCGCTGCCCATGAGTTACCAAGACAGTACTCAGAGACTGTGGTCCCTCTGCTCTTAGCTTTCGAAGGCGATGGAAATAACTGTGTAGGAGTAGTAGGGCTCCTCACTTCAGCTTTAAAGAAGGCTGCCGTTCCTCTGTGGTACTGCTGTTGAAAGGGCAGGCTTTCTTTTTCTTTGAGAGGGACCTTCGGAGGAGACCCTGTAGAAATAATGGTAATATTTGATTAGTGATTGCATTAACATTAACAGTATGTCAGACCTGTCATCTCATTGTATCCTTAAAGCAGTCAAGTAACATAGTTGTTTCTGCTTCACATGAGGCCACACAGGCTTAGCAAGTTCTGCTTTGTCCACAGTCACACAGCCTAACTGTGTTAGCAGGATTGGGACTCGGGACTTGCTGATGCTTTTGCTGCTGCACAGGAGTTCTGCCCCTGGGTAGGATGCTAGGATTCCTTATGTGATACTTTCAGAAGCTCCTTAGTCACAAGAACGTGGGGGAGGGATCCTACGTTCTTATGAAGAAAGGATCAACCTGTGCGATTTTAGAACTTTTTTAAAGAAGCTTTTACCTAGTTCTTTTTTTCCCACTGGGTAAAAAAATCGGTACCATCTTCTGCCGTTTATCGGTCATTTAGACTATGCTTCATCAGGATTATGCTTTCTCTCCAGAGCTGAGGTATCTGAATGTAGATTACTTACTTTATTAACTTGCAATCCTGCTTTCCATAATTCTTCCTGGCTGAGTTTAGCAGGAAATGCCTTAAGTAACAGGGAATGTGCTTTGTAAGAAATTTTAACAATAAACTTACTGGAAATGTAAAAAGCTTATTATTCTAAGCCTACACATCTAGTGAGATATGCGTGCTTTACAGCTTCTACTCTTCATGAATTCACTTCTTTCTTCGCATATTCTTGCAAGTATTTTCCTGTATGTTGATGTTTTATTCCTGTTCTCTTTTTCATTGCAGTTTATTTCTACAATTTCGGATGGAAGGATTATGGTGTAGCGTCGCTTACCACCATCTTAGATATGGTGAAGGTGATGACATTTGCCTTACAAGAAGGAAAAGTAGCTATCCATTGTCATGCAGGGCTTGGTCGAACAGGTAAATTCTAGAAGGTTGTTTTATTGCCTTGTAGTATATTTAAACATAAAAAGAATAACATTTTTGCCAAGACTGGTTTGGCTCAGTGGATAGAGCGTCTGCCTGGGGACTGAAAGGTCCCAGGTTCAATTCTGGTCAAGGGCATGTACCTTGGTTGCGGGCACATCCCCAGTGGGGAGTGTGCAAGAGGCAGCTGATCGATGATTCTCTCTCATCGATGTTTCTAACTCTCTGTCCCTCTCTCTTCCTCTCTGTAAAAAATCAATAAAATATATATTTTTTAAAAAAAGAATAACATTTTTAAATATCTAATGTATTTAAAAATAGTAATGAAGCTGAAACTGGTTTGGCTCAATGGATAGAGCATCAGCTTGGGGACTGAAGGGTCCCGGGTTCAATTCCAGTCAAGGGCATGTACCTTGGTTGCGGGCATATCCCCAGTAGGGGTGTGCAGGAGTCAGCTGATCGATGACTCTCTCATCGATGTTTCTAACTATCTCTCTCCCTTCCTCTCTGTACAAAATTAATAAAATATATTTTTTTAAAAATAGTAATGAAAATAGCAAGCATTGTTTTACCTACTGTTCTAAGCATTTTACACTTACTGTCTTATTAATAAATCTTTAGCAACATAGTAAGTTTTGAAAAAGACTAAGAAATTTGCTATATCAAGTAAGTGGAAGGGCCAAGATTTAAATTCATGATTGTCAGAATTTTTTTTGTGAAGGAGAGTCTATCCATGCCTAGAATTCTATATAAAAATATTTTACTTAATCAGACAGCAGAATCTCAGTATCATGCTGATACTGGGGCAGAAATAAAGACCGATGGGTTGGAATCTTCATTATCATTTGGTTCACCCAGATACCTGAGCTTGACTCTGGCCATAGTGTACCTGTGTACCTGCCGTGGAGTCTCCCACCTGCTCAGGAGCTTCGTTAAGGGAATGCATAGTGTTTTATACTGTTAAGGTTGTTTTCCTTAATGTAAAGTGCTTATAGAAATATAGAATTAATTTCATAGTATGGAAAAAACCACATATTCATGTAGAGACAAGTCTATAAGAAGGATTGCCTGGAAAAAATAGATTGTGAATGTGAATACTTCCCAAATTTAAAAATGTACAGGTTGGTAGAGTGCCAGGCAGGAATGTTCCAGCAACTGATGGCAAAGGCACGAGTGGGAACTTCCACGTGCAGTATATGAATGGAAATTTTCAGAAACTGTTAAATGGGAAATAGAAGCAGGATTTTATTTCTCCCATGTTAGAGTTGTGCATAAGAGGATAAACATGCTAGATCACCTCCCCATTCTCCCCAATTACACAGTCATTCCCCTATTTCACTCAGTGATTCTGCCCAACTCCACGCTAACTCACCTTACTCCACACTTAGTTATCCCTCACTCGCTCGGCCATTACTCCATCATCCCCCCTTACTCCACACTTAATCACCCCCACTCACTCCACAATTACTCCATCATCCCCCTTACTCCACACTTAGTCATCCCCATTCACTCCACAATTACTTCGTCATCCCCCTTACTCCACCCTTACTCACCCCCACTTACTCCACAGTTACTCCATCATCCCCCTTACTCCACACTTAGTCAACCCCATTCACTCTACAATTACTCCGTATTTCCCTTACTCCACCCTTAGTCACCCCCATTCACTCCACAATTACTCCGTCATCTCCCCTTACTCCACCCTTACCCCCACTTACTCCACAATTACTCCGTCATCCCCCTTACTCCACACTTAGTCAACCCATTCACTCTACAATTACTCCGTATTCCCCTTACTCCACACTTAGTCATCCCCACTCACTCTGCCATTACTTCATCATCTCCCCTTACTCCACACTTAGCTTCACTGAGACAGTTTCTGTGCTTCCTCTGGGTACAGTGGTCATTGAGTGTACTCAGTCAAGACAAGGTGTACCATATAGACAAATAAATATATAAACATCTTTGCAAAAATCTACAAAGTTATATTATCCTTAAAACGTTTCCCTATTGATACGGTTTTTAACACATATAAAATTTAAATCATCTGAGAGTGATAAATAAAAAAATATATAAGCTTTCTCATCCAGTTTTTTCTTTTTCACTACGTAGGTGTTTTAATAGCTTGTTACTTAGTTTTTGCAACAAGAATGACTGCTGATCAAGCCATTATATTTGTTCGGGCAAAGCGTCCGAATTCCATTCAGACTCGAGGACAATTACTGTGTGTGAGGGAATTTACTCAGTTTCTGATTCCTCTTCGCAACATATTCTCTTGCTGTGACCCCAAAGCACATGCTGTCACCTTAACACAGTATCTGACTCGCCAGCGGCATCTACTGCATGGTTATGAGGCGCGACTTCTGAAACACGTGCCAAAAATTATCCACCTTGTGTGCAAATTGCTGCTTGACTTAGCTGAGAACAGGCCCGTAGTGACAGAAGAAGTGGTAGAAGCACCTGGCCTCTTGGCGGAAATTGAGAAGACCGTGTCTGAGGTGGTCACACAGCAACTGGACAGAGAGTTACTGAGGCACGACAGTGAGGCGTCGGACTCCTTCACTCCCACTGCAGTAGCGGTGGATGTTGAGACTCAGGATAGGATTCTTTCCAGTGAGCAAGAGTTTGACCCTCTTTGGAAGCGACGAAATGTAGAGTGCCTTCAGCCCCTGACTCACCTGAAAAGGCAGCTCAGCTACAGCGACTCAGATTTACAGAGAGCCGAGTCACTTCTGGAGCAGTCAGGGACCCCGTGGACAGCATCTGCTCAGATCTCATTCTACATCCCTAGGCAGCGGACGCCTGTAGGCCACTGTGACACCCCACAGACTCCACAGCTGGATTTCAATAAGGACATGCTGGTCCACAATACATTTTCTTTCTGGAATCCAACTAAATTTGGAGGCTTAGAACGACTCAAAGATGACGGGTCACCAATTTCCCAAAGGAAGAATATTCCAAAGGAAATACAGCGGAGTAAAACCTTCTCTTCAGGTTCATCCAATCCTGGGGAACCAGTTACACCCAATGTTGCAGATACCCTCAAGAAACCACACTGTTCTCTCCAGCAAGGGGCCCCGTGTCAGTGTGAAGTTCATGGTGGCTACAGCAGTCCTGTGTACTATGGCTCCAGCCTCAAAGCACAGTCCTCGGTTGGACCTAAAACACAGAGCAGCAAAGATGTTTCTGAAGTCGCTTCACACACTGCTCTACAGTCTGAATTGAGTGTTGAAGAAAGGAGGATACTGGCAGCCAAAGCCCTGGCAAACTTAAGTGAGTTTGCAGAAAAGGAGGAAGTGAAAAGGAAGGTAGAAATGTGGCAGGTATTGCATTTCATTTCATTATATGTGCTTGGGAAATACTTATGTCAGAGCAAAAACATCATATATTTTCCAGGACTTACTTGTAGAATTATGAAGACATGTTTGTTATAATACTTTGAAACTTCAGGTTCCTTAGCTGTAATAGAAGCCTTATGTCATAGAAATGACACTGTTTTCAGTCTCCTGTGAAAGCAGCACTTAGCACTTGGCAGAGTGCCTGAGTGAGAGAGGCATGGATAGGACTGATATTGGTAGTTTCCTTCTTTCTTGCTGGGTTTGTGGGATAGACTGACAGACAGACAGATGTACAGGCCATAGCAGACAGCTGTAAACTGACCTGAAGGATCTCTAGGCCAACCCAACGCCTAGCAGGGAGCCACATTTTGAGAACACTAACACATAAATGAGGTCAGAGCAAATTCTTTTCCAAAGGTCATCCACACAAGTGTTGAGTGAGATCTGGAGGGATCATGACAGATGCTGTCTGCTCAGCATTCCATCTACAGACTCCTCAGTCCTTCCTTAGTGAGGCACCTGTCAGATCTGAAAAAGCAAATGGAAGCAACTCCAGCGAACCTGTGTGCCGTTGGTTTCTGAGGTTAGGTCTTTTGGGTCCCTTTCTTAGCTTTTACTTGAAATTTAAAATGTTAACCCCTTTTTGAGTAGTACATTCACTAGGAAGACAGTCTTAAATCAACTACACTCTCTGCCCTGAATGGCAGCTGATCTAGAGGAAAGGCAGGCCTTATAAAATTAATTTTCAGAAATAAACTGCCCAGTGTGGGGCTGACCCAGGGAGGCCTGGCTTAATGAAATTTTGACTTGTTAGCCCATAATCAACTACAAGTTATTTGTATGGCTGCTGTTCAATATCTGCCATTTAATAAACAAGGTGTGTACACTTTGTAGGAGGGCCAGAACCTCCTGCTACAGAGGAAGGAACATAGACATGGAGCCTCATGTCAGCTTATAACTGTGTAACAGGAGGAGAACACCTCACACACTTTCTCCATCAGAATTGGTTTGCTTAGTAAAGAGTTAAATGTGGTGGGGGTTTTTTCAGCATGAAGTGTCGTCTTTATTTTCTACTCATACCTGAGCAAGCCTTCCACCCCGTGGGCAGGTCCTGCTGCTGCGTTGCTGTGTGTCACGGCAGCTAGCAGCAGGCCCTTTAGCTTCAGGTGTTGCTAGCTCATGTCCCTCGTGGGCCAGCCCCCTCTGTGCCCGCACTGCTTCAACATGTGACATATAGCAAAGCATTTTTTAGAGGAAACTACAGCTGTTTTGTTTGGATAGGTTGCCTTTTTTTATTTTTTAGAGTTTATTATAAGTCTTTCAGTAGTAAGAACAAATAAATTGAATTCTGGAAAGAGTAAAATCAGAGGGCTTCCAGTCAAGATGGCAGAAGGTAATTGCCTTCTCCCACAACCACATCAAAATTACAACTGAACTACAGAAGAACCATCATAAAAACCGCCTGAAACCTAGCTGAACAGAACTCCTATAACTAAGGAAATAAGGAAGAAACCATGTGAAGACCGGTAGGAGGGGCAGAACTCAGAACCAGAGTGTGACAGTTTTAAATAAGGAGGGAAATTTCCACTGCAGAGGTTCCTCCTGAGGAGCAAGGGGCCCAACCCCACACCACATTTCACCAGTCCTATCTTCCAGTCTAGGAGGAGGAGTTCCCATAACTTCTGGCTGTTAAAACCAGCATAGATGGTGATTAAATGAGACGGAGGGCTCCTGGAGTTCCAGATATTCCACTTAAAGGGCCTGTGCACACAGACTCACAGCAGCTTGAAATGTGCCAGGAACATACAGGGAGGAACTAAGCTGTTCAGCAAGGGCTGGAGGAGTAGCTTTCTCCCAGACAGAAGTGCTGTCAGAGACCATATTTCCTTTGCTGAATCGTCCTATAGAGCCTGCAGGTGGGCACCATATCTGAGTCTCCATCAACCTGACTAACATTGTTCGCTCTTTCCTGGTGATTCCCTGAGACCCTGCTCCACCCAAATCTCAGGCCCACTCAAGCTGTTTCCAGTGGCTTTTCAATCTAACAGCCTGTATTGGCTCATGTTGCAGACTATCCCAAAATCTCAAGCAGCATCTGGTCTCGGCATGCTTTGTACCTCTTGCTAAGTGGCCTCTAGCTTGACATTATTGGCAGCCAGCCTTGGTAGGCAGCTTAGTCTCTCCTGATCCCCTCCAAGCCTAGTATAAGTAGCAGCCATCTGCAGATTGCTTTGTAGCTCATGTCCAGTGGCCCTGGGCAGGACACAGGCAGCAGCTGACCTTGTCCTGCACCTTCTGGAGGCCCCAGAGCCAGCACACCTGATGGACAGCTTCAGAACATTCCAAAACACCACCCAACCACCTCCATAAGTGACACACTCAACCATACTCAAGGTGTGGTCTCAGTGGCATCAGAGCCCCACTGAAGCAAGTCCTGCTCCATGGGGTCAGCCCCTGCACAGCAGATCCTCCATATGGTAGTGGCCAGTCTTCATGGCAAAATGGCCTGTGGGTAAATTTTTCCCATTGACATACCAATAGCAACAAATTACAACAGGATGGTGTACACAGTTCACACGGGCACACCAGAGAGGTTGTGCCACTTCTTTAGAACACCTACTACATAATGCCACTGCACCAAGACTAGGAGACATAGCAGCTCTGCCTAATACATAGGAACAAACATAGGGGAGCAGTTAAAATGAGATTAGGAGACATATCCAAGTAAAAGAACAAAACGGCAGAAAAAGAACTAAACAAAATGGAGACAAGCAATCCACCAGATGCAGAGTTAAAAAAAAACAAAAACTGGTTATAAGGATGCTTAGTGATCTCAATGAGAACTTCAACAAAGAGATAAGCATAAAAATGTAGAGAGAAAATGTGAAAGAACCAGTCAGAAATGAGAATACATTTTCTGTAATCAGTAGAGTATGAGCAGAGGATCAAATCAGCAATTTGGAGGGTAATTAGAAAACATCTAATCAGAACAGCAAAAAGGAGAATCCAAAAAAGTGAGGACAGTATAAGGAGCCTCTGGGACAACTTCAAGCATACAAAATTCATATAGTTGGGGTGCTGAAAGGAGATGAGAGAGACCGAGGGTTTAAGAATCTGTTTCAGAAAATAATGATGGAAAACGCCTCTAACCTGGTAGAGGAAAAAGACATACAAGTCCAGGAAGTACAGAGTCCCAACCAAAATGAACCTAAATAGGCCCACACCGAGACTCATTGTAATGTAAATGCTGAAAGTTAGGCCCACTACATGCCTGTGCGCTGTGCCCAGCATGAGGGTTGTAGCTCTGATCAGTGGTGGGAAGGACAGCTGTTACAGTATGATGCAGTGCATTGCTGCTGGGCATCAGATTGTTGTTTTAGAAAGTCTAAGACCAGCTGAAAACCAAGTGTGGTCAGGTGAACTGGATAGCTACATGTATCAGACAGTGGGTCCTCATGCCATTGATTTGTATAAAGAAGCAATGGCTCTTCCCCCTCTGCTGCCGTACCATAAGAGGAAGGAATGTGGGTACAGGACAAGTGTACACCAAGTGTGAAGATGATGAGGCTGAATATCTCCATCAGCTTTGAAACTTCAGGAAAAAGAAGTGAAGGAATGTCGGTAGGTTCCATACTTTCTGGTTATCAGCATGTTTGAGTAGAAAAATGTGTGTAAAGGCTTAATTTTCAGCTTTTAGCTTACCTTTGGCAGAGAAACCAAAATTTGCTCTGGGAGATGACAGGCTCTAACATCATAAAAGTAGCAGCTTTGGGCTTAGACCTAGATAAGCATTTAGGAAAAATCCTACATCAAATGGAGCCTTACCTCAGAACTTTCTAAGAAATATGGAGTCCATGGTTGTGGAGAATGTGGAAAGTTCACATTTGAATTACCCCTATTTAAGAAGAAAATAATTGTAGATTCACCCGAAGTAGTCACACATTCATCTGATGGATTTGAACCTGTGGCTTAAAAACCCTTTTTAGAATTGCACTTAGAGGACAAGGTGTTCCCATTGCCTGACAACTACAGAACATCTTAAAAAGCATTTTTGATAGTTGACTGAGCTGCCATTTTTATATGGAAAAAAAAATTGCATAGCATTTTCTCAATTATTATGTCCAGCCTTATTACAATTTTTTATTCTAAAAAATATAGATCACCCTCCCTATCCAGTTTAGCTCAGTAGAGAGACCATCAGCCCACAGACTAAAGGTTCAGTTCTGGTCAAGGGTACAAACCATGATTGCAGGCTTGATCCCCAGCCCTGGTTGGGCACATACAGGGAGGCAACCAATCGATGTGGCTCTCTCACATTGATGTTTCTCCCTCTCTCTCTCTCCCCCCTTTCCTTCCACTCTCTCTAAAAACCAATGGAAAAATATCCTTGGGTGAGGATTCCCATCAGAAAAAGTTAATAGAACCATTTTGTTGTTTTTAATCCTCACCCAAGGATATTTTTTCCATTGTGTTTTTAGAGAGAAACATCAATGAGAAAGAGGCACATCGATTGGTTTCTCTTTTATGCACCCTAACCCAGCTGGGGATCACCTGCATTCAAGGTACATGCCCTTGACTGGGGAACGAACCTGCTATCCTTTGATGCACGAGCCAATGCTCTCACCACAATAGAACCATTTATAATTGGTGAAATGTGAATGCCTTCTTCATGATGATGTCAAGATACTCTGGATTCACTCTGACTTTTGTTAATATATCCTATTCATGTCTTTTGATATGTGCTTTTTTATTTTATTTTTATTTTTTGCTTTTACTTCATATACAATGCTCATTTTTATGACATCTTTTCTTTCATCACACAGGTTTATTTTCTTCTTTATCTCTTTCCTACTCTCATCTCTGCCAGTAATATCATGGTGCAGAGGTATTTGAAAATGAGAATGAAAAGACAATCACTTTATTTAGCCAATCAAATTTATTCTATTGGGTGTCTTCAAAGTGCTCTGTCATTTTTGCTTTTAATACTTTCATTATTTCAACATTATTAGACTATATTTCAGCGAGGAAGGGAGAGAAATAGAAACATCAATGATTGAAAAAAAAATTATTGATCGACTGCCTCCTGGATGCCCTCTACTTGGGATTGAGCACACAACCAGAGCATGTGAACCTATTAAGAATTCTTATAAGTGGTTCATAGATTGACACTTGACCACTGAGCAGAAGCTTTTCAATATTACTTGTGCTAACTTCAGACAACTTTTTTTTTAATAGCAAAAGTTGAGCAGAACATAAAGTGTTCCCACATACCCACTTCCCCCAACACAAATATAGTTTCCCCATAATCAACATCTCCTCCCAGTGTGGTTCCTTTGTTACAATTGATGAATTATGGTGTAAACTGTGAACTTTGTGGAATTATGATGGTACATTGACATATCATGGTCACCCAGTGTTCATAGTTTACATTACAATTCACTCTTGGTGATTATTGTATTGTACATTGAGCAGATACATAATGACATGTATTCATCATTATGTATTATACGGAATATTCTCACTGCCCTAAAAACCTTCCATGCTCCACCTATTCATTGCTTATCCCTGCTGCTTCTGGCAACCATTGATCTTCCATAGTTTTGCCTTTTCCAGAATGTCATTTATTTGGGTTAATATAGTATGTTGGCATTTTAAATTTACTTCTTTCACTTAATAAATGTGCATTTAAAGTTCCTTCATAGCTTCTCATGAGTTTTTAAGTGGTAAATAATATTTCATTAATTGGATATATCAAAGTTTGTTTATGCATTCACCTACTGAAGGACATCTTGGTTGCTTCCAAGTTTTTGAAATTATGAATAAAGCTGCTATAAAACAAAAATAAATAAAATGTTAAAGATTAAAGACAAAGAGATAATCTTAAAAGCAAGAGAAAAGCAATTAGGATGCACTTCCAGCGTTGCCATGGCAGCTGTCACTACCACTAACCCGTCCCAGCTGATGCCTCTAGAGCTTGTGGATAAGTATATAGGATCAGGAAGTCACATCATGATGAAGAGTGATAAGGAAATTGTTGGCACGCTTCTAGGATTTGATGACTTTGTCAGTATGATACTAGAAGATGTCACTGAGTTTGAAATCACACCATAAAGAAGAAGGATCGCTAAATTAGGCCAGATTTTGCTAAATGGAAATAATGTAACAATGCTGGTTCCTGGAGAAGAAAGACCTGAAGAATGAATGGATTTCCTTGACTTACACTAGATTCTGTTTTGTTTTATACTGACAACAAAATATCATTTTTTAAAACCTTTCACTATCTGGATTCTGTGAAGCCACGTTTCCCATTAAAGGGGAATGCTTTGAAGAGGCATTGTAAATCCCATTTTTTAAGTTAATCATGTTTATCTTGGGGGGGGAAAAGAACATTGAAGACTAAAATAAAGGTGGTTTTGGTTGTCATTTTATTTATTATACAACAATAGCCTTTGGAACAAAGCTTATAGTAATTTTATCAGTTGCTCTCTTTGCATTTGTAACCTGAAAATATTCAATTTAGTTCAAACTGTGATGATTTGAAATTAAGATTTTTTTACTGCACTCAAATTTCAGTAACTTCTCTTAAAAACAAGTAAGCAAAATAGGTAATCTGTGTACATTGTAGAAATGCAGACAAAGGAAAACATACTTTGCTGTCTATCCTCTTAGACTTTCTCAGTACACATTTTATATTTTAAAAAAACTTGTTAGCCCTGCTTACACTGTTTTGTGTCCTTCATTGAAGACTTTTTTTTTTTTTAACTTTTAAGTGGTGAATGTCTTTCCATGTCATATTTCAGCAGTCTTAATGTGTGCACAGTATTTCATTAAATGGGTTTGCCATAATTTATTTAACCTATTAGTATTGACCACAGTGGTATAACTAAATCTTTATTCATTTTCATTTTTCTTAGAAAAAAATCAAAAGTATGTACTGTCAAAGCTATATGTTTATCATATTGCTAACAAAATTGTTTATAATCATTTTTTCAACTTGACATACCACCATTGGCTATGTTCTCTCTTTGTCATTGTGATAGGCAAAACTTGGTATGTTTAAATTTTTCTTTATTAATTTTGTATTTTGTGGATTATATCTATGAGGCTTTTGCCATTGAGTTGCTTGTCTTGTTTCTTACTAATTTATAAGAATTCTTAATAGGTTCAACTTAGTCATGTATTTTGCAGTTAAATTCCCCAGTTTGTAGTTTGCCTGTTAGAGGTCCATTTTTTGACAAATTTAAAGATATATTTTATGTAGGGGGGCGCAGGGGGAGAGAAGCAATTAGTTACTTACAAGGGAGCTCCCGTAAGACTGTCAGCTGGTTTCTCAACAGAATATTTGTAGATTAGAAGGGATTGGATGAAGTATTCAAAGTGATGAAGAGTAAGGACCTGCAGCCAAGATTATTCCACTCAGCAAAGCTATCATTTAGAATTGAAGGACAGATACAGAGAGCTTTCCATACAAGAAGAAAAAAACAAAAAATTTTCATCACCAGCAAACCAGTATTATAAGAAATGTTAAAGGGTCTTCTTTAAGAAGAAGGGGGGGGGGAGATAAAAAATATGAATAATAAAATGGCAATAGATATATATCTATCCACTACTTTAAATGTAAATGGTTTAAATGCTTTAATCAAAAGACATCAGGTGCCTGAAAGGATAACAAAACAGGACCCATACATATGCTGTCCACAGGAGACTCACTTCAAATAAAAAGAAAGACACAGACTTAATGTAAAGGTGTGGAAAAGATAGTTCATGAAAATGGCAATGAAGGAAAAAAAAGTTTGGATAGCAAAACTTACACCAGACAAAATAGACTTTAAACATAGGCTATAACAAGAGATAAGGAAAAACCTAGCAATTACACTTCTGGATATTTATCCATAATAACACAAAGCACTAAATCAAGAAGACATATACATCCGTAGGTTCATTGCAACAGCATTTACAATAGCTAAAATATGGGAGCAATATAAGTGTCCAACAGATGAATAGATAAAGAAGTGGTGCATACATACAATGGAATATGACTAAGTCATAAAAAAGAGTGAATTCTTACCATCTGCAACAGTATGGGTGGACCTAGAGGGTGTTGTGCTGAGTGAAATAAACCAGACCGAGAAAGGCAAATGTCAGATGATTTCACTTGTATGTGAAATCAGAAAAGGAGAGCAGGCAGAACAGAAAGAGATTCACTAATACAGTGAATATTGATGCTTGCCAGAGGGTAGAGGACTTGGGGGACTGGGTGGGAAAGGTGAGGGGAATAAGAAGTAAAAATTGGTAGTTACAAGTAGTCACAGGGATGTCAAGTACAGCATAGGTAGTATAATCAATACTGTATGGTGTATGATGGGTACTAGATTTATCAGGCAATCACTTTGTAAGTTATACAAAGCTCTAATCTGGGCTGTACACTTGACACTAATACAATATTGTACATCAGCTATAATGAAAGAAAAAAAAAATTTTTTTTTAATAAAATGGACATGAGCCGAAACAGGTTTGGCTCAATGGATAGAGTGTCGGCCTGCAGACTGAAAGGTCCTGGGTTCGATTCTGGTCAAGTGCATGTACCTTGGTTGTGGGCACATCTCCAGGAGGGGGTGTGCAAGAGGTAGCTCGTCGATGATTCTCTCTCATTGATGTTTCTAACTCTATCCCTCTCTCTTCCTCTCGTAAAAAATCAATAAAATATATTTTAAATAAAATAAAATGAACATGATTTAAATGGCATAATGCCGCCTTGTCCCTATACTAGGCCCTTTCATGTCTTTTATCTCGTGATTTTCACAATAATTCTTTGAGGCAGATGATATAATTCACAGGTTCTTTGTTAAATCTATTATAGTCCTTATGAATTAAGTATCACAGATGGGGAAACTATGGGTCCCAAGGGTCACATGTCATGCTTGCAGTCACATGGTCTGCATGCCCCAGAGCCAGGCTACAACTCATGTGTTTAATATTTTTCATCATTCTCATGTCTTTCATAATTCCACTGAAGATTTCAGAAAACATATTGATGTAACAGTCATTTAGTAAGAGGGTCTTTGAGTTTGTTGTTTCTGCCCAGCCTGTTTGCTCAAGTTGACTTATTTATGCCAGAGGACCCTGATGGCATGAAGAAACATCACAGACTGGGTGGAGCAGTCCTAGTGGGAATGCCTATTTTGCCCCTTTCTCGATTTGGGCTCCGGGGCTAGTTATTTTATCTTTCCTGAGCCCCAGTACATTTGTCGGTAGAGGGAATTGGGTTGCTGTAGAATCAGGTAAGTCATGTATCAAGAGTTCCTATCATAAGGAAAGTGTTCTATAATTATAGAACGGGTGAATGAATGAATGGCAGCAATTACTATGATTACTATTATTGCAACCATATTTCATTTACTAAAACAAATTAAATGTTCTGTCGGAAATTAAAATTCTTATCTCACTTTTCCCCTGTTCTCTGTGAGGCAAAGTTTTAAAATCACCTGCAGGCTTGTGGAGTACTAGTAAGACTTCCTAGTTGTTTACACCCTATCAAATTTCAGGGTACAGTGCTTATTGTTCGTTAAATTCTACATAGGATTCTAAAAAAGAATTTGAAAAGTACATTTATCAACTTTTGGGGGATACAATTTAGTTTCAGTCAGAAGCTTTTCCTTGTCCCAGGTTAATTTGCAAATATCCTCTTATTTATAACTTTTCATCTACCATTCTACTTCATTGCAGCAAATATTTCTCATTTGTTCGACAAGACCCTGAAAAGGCAGACTCCCTTCCTAACCGGTTCCTGCAGTTTCTGCGTGAAGTGGAAAGCTTAGGTTAACTAAGCCGTTCTCTGCAGCTAAGAGCTTTAGCACACCTCAGTCTGTGGGGCAGGGATGCAGTTCATAGAGGGAAACTGAGGCTTAGAGAGGGTCAGTGTCAACCCAATGCGCCTCCTGGAAGTGGTCTTGGAGGGGCCCCAGTCTTTCTCCAGAGACTTTCTTCTGGATAGCTTGAGGTTCATCAGATGTCAAATGGTGCCTGCTTCTTCTCCCTTCTCTCTTCCTTCTTATCTCTCCTCTCTCTCTTTTTATCTTCCTTTCTTTTTAGAAAGAGCTAAATTCCCGAGACGGAGCTTGGGAAAGAATATGTCATGAGAGGGATCCTTTCATCCTGTGCAGTTTGATGTGGTCGTGGGTGGAGCAGCTAAAGGAGCCTGTGATAACCCAAGAGGATGTGAGCATGTTGGCTGACAGATGTGCAGATGCTGCAGATGCACTGTTTCTATTAGAAAAGGTAAAGTAGCTGCTGGACCAGGTGATGCAATCTATATATATAAAGAGATAGTAGGTAAATCGTCCAGGATGCCATAATGTCGCAACCACTCAGGAGGAGGCTGCGTACACAGGTGGGCAGGAGGGGACTGTGAGAGGTGAAGCGAGCCACAGGTGCCGCGGTAGCCTGAACAGCCCCAGAGCGGAGACAGGGCCAGCCTCCGCACGTGAGCTGCAGAGGAAACCTTTTCTGACTGCTCATTGGTTAAACTCCTGGTACAACACTCGCAGTGGTCTTGGTAACTTGGGTAATAAATCAAGAAGGAGATCTAGGGTTTTTCTACCTCACTCCTGGAGGAAAAAATGAAGGTCTGCTGCTGGAAGAGCTAAGAAATGTCATATCCTGCCCTAGCCAGTTTTGCTCAGTGGATAGAGCCTCAGCCTGCAGATCACAGGGTCTGGGTTTAGTTCTGATCAAGAGCATATACATAGGTTGCAGGCTCCTCCCTGGCCAAGGCCCAGGTCAGTGCTCATGCAGGAGGCAACCAAAGTGTCCTTCTCACATTGATGTTTCTGTCTTTCCCTCTCCCATGCTTTCTAAAAATCAATGGAAAAATATCCTCAGGTGAGGATAAAAAAAGAAAGAAATGTCATATCCTATGAAAGAAGCATCTTGAAAATGCCTGACGAAAGTTGTCATTTTTTCATGGTGAAGGGACTGCCAGTAGTGGCAGCAGCAGCGGGGTGATCAGCCCGGTCGCCGCCTACAGAGGGAGGCTAGACTGCAGCTTAGGCCCCCTCCCTGCAGGGAGTGGGCTTAAGCTGCCAGTAGGACATCCCCTGAGGGCTCCCGGACTGTGAGAGGGGGCAGTCTGGCTGAGGGGCACCACCCCCCAACCCAGTGCATGAATTTTGTGCACCAGGCCTCTAGTTGATTACATAAGTTCACACATTAAATAAATAAATAAATAAATAAATAAATAAATAAATAAATATCGTATTTTTCGGACTATAAGACGCTCCGGACCATAAGACGCACCAGTTTTTAGAGAAGGGAAATGAAGAAAAAAAGATTCTGAAACAAATAGTGTCCTAAAATATTTGCATTAAAACCCAACATCACAGTCATAAACACATGTAATCAACCCTGTAAAGTAAACAGCAGCATTTAGAACCATTTTAGAGCCGGGCAAGCACACAGAGACCACACAGAGCCGGGCAAGTAAAAAAACTTTTTTTTTTTTTAAGTATATGTGTAGGCTGTATTTGGACCATAAGACGCAGGGACTTTTTCCCCCCACTTCTGGGGGGGGGGGGAAAGTGCGTCTTATGGTCCGAAAAATACGAGATATAGATATAGATATAGATATAGATATATATATGTGTGTGTGTGTGTGTGTGTGTGTGTGTGTGTGTGTGTGTGTGTATGTATGTATAAAGGAAATTAACACAGAACCCCATATCTGGGTCTAATTTTAAGTTTCTATGTTTAAGTTTTTCCTAGTAATACCCAGTATTAACATTTAGAAGATATAAAAATAAAAAGAAATGCCCATAATCCCAAGAGAACCACTTTAAACATTTTCACGTCTTTCAGACTTATTACCACATATGTTAACTTGGTAAAAATCATTTCATATACAACTTTATGCTTCATTTTTGCTCAAAATTATAACTGGTATATTTCCATGTTTATTGTAACATTTTCATAAATGTTAACTTGATGGACAGGTAATACTCTAACACTGTGGGAATATGTTATAATCAACCATTTTCACTTTCAAGTATTCATCTCCACTTATTTACCACTAGAGGCCCAGTACATGGAATTCATGCACAGAAGTGTGTCCCTCAGCCCAGCCTGCACTCTCTCCAATCTGGGAACCCTTGAGGGATGTCCAAATGCCCGTTTAGGCCCCATCCTACCACCAGAATCGGGCCTAAACAGGAATTTGGACATCCCTCTCACAATCCAGGACTGCTGGCTCCCAACTGCTTGCCTGCCTGCCTTCCTGATTGCTCCTAAGCACTTCTGCCTGCCAGCTTGATCATCCCCTAATCACTCCCCTGACGGCCTGATTGATTCCTAACTACTCCCCTGCCAGCCTGTTTGCCCCTAACTGTCCTCCTCTGCAGGCCTGGTCCCCCCAACTGCTCTCCCCTGCAGGTCTTGTTCCCCCTCTCCCCTCTCCCCCTCGCCCAGCTGCCCTTCCCTGCAGGCCTGGTTGCCCCCAACTTCCCTCCTCTGCTGGCCTGGTCATCCCTGACTTCCCTCCCTTACAGGCTTAGTCCCTCCTAAGGGCTTTCCCCTGCTGGCTATCTTGTGGTGACCATCTTGTGTCCACATGGGGGCAGGATCTTTGCCCACATGGGGGCAGCCATCTTTTGTGTTGAAGTGGTGGTCAATTTGCATATTACTATTTTATTAGGATAGAGGCCTGGTGCATTGGGGAGGGGGGGGGGGGGGGGCTGGTTTGCCCTGAAGGGTGTGCTGGATCAGGGTTGGGGTTCCCTTAGGATGTGGGGAGGCCTGAGAAAGGGGTCTGTGGTAGTTTGCAGGCCGATCATGTCCCCGGAGACCCAAGCATAGGCCCTGGTATCTGGGATTTATCTTCCATAATTGAAACGTTGTAGCCTCGAGAGGAGGCCAAGGCAGGCCAGGGCTGGAGAAGCTTGGGTTCTTTCATCACCAGGGGAAACTCAAGCCTTCTGCTCTTTCCAGCTTCGTGGCTGCCACAATTTTTGTTGGGATTTATTTATCTTCTATGATGAAAACTTTGTATTCTTTTAAACATTGTACTAAGTAAATGTGATATTCCATCTGTGAGGTTAGTATTTTTAACAAAATTGTGGCCTTAAGAGGTTATATAATTAACCAAATGTCATGTTGTTAAGAATTAGTAAAGTTTATGAAACCCCAGTCATAACTAATAAATGTCCTCTATCACTGAACAAGTATATTTAATGACATAAGGAAATGCTTGTAATAAATTACTGCATGAAAAAATATCAGGCTATATTCAATTTCTCTAAGGATATAGGACTACTGACACTCTTAATACTTTTGCTAAGTTATGTTTTTCTAGGAATTAGTTCAATTGATTTATCATTTCAATTATATCAGCATAAAGTTGTTAATATCCACTTATTGTATTTTAATGTTTGTAGGCACTGCAGTTGATGTCCTTTTTTATTCTTGTTTTTGCCTTTTTTCTTGGTCTTGGTGGGGGGCTTATTAATTTCATTAGGCCTGTCAAGGATTCTCTCATCTGGTTGCTTTTCATTAAATTAATTTCTGATCTTTATGTTTTCCTTTCTTCACCTTCCTTTGCTTTTAATTTAATGTCCCTTTCTAATTTCTTAAGATCAGTTCTGATAATTAATTTTGAGCCTTTCTCATTTTTCTAATATGCACATTTAAAGCCATAAAAGCTCTTGTAAGTGTGGTGTTAAGTTATTCATCTGTAAAAATGGATATATAGTATTTAAAAAAATTATTGTCATTCATTTCAGAGATTTCTCACTTTCATTAACTTCTTTAACCTATGAACTATTTAGAAGGATGTTGGCTAATTATCTTTTTGGTATTAATTATCAGCTTAATTCCACTGTGGTTAGTCAAGAAATAACCTATATTATTTAAATTTTCTTAAATTTGAATTTGAAAGTAGATTTTTGTCTCAGACTTTGGACAATTTGATAAACACATTCTGTGGTGCTTGAAAAGAATGTGTGTTTGACACTAGCTGGGCACAATGTCCATTCGGTCATTTGTTAATCGTGTTAGAATCTATATCCTTATTGATGGCGTATTTGCTTTTTCTATAGTTACTGAGAAGGATGTGTTAAAGTCTCCATGATGTGGATTTTCCTATTTCTTTTATTTTGCCAGTTTTTTTTTTCTTAATGTATTTTGAGATCATGTTTTTAGATTCTTTCAAATTTAGAATTATTGTATTTTCTTTTTAGACCTACTTTTATCATCATAAAATGTCCATCTTTATGTCTGTTTAGTAATGCTTCTTGTCATAAAGTCTGCTTTGTGTTATAGTAGTGAAGATAACACCAGCTTTCTTTTTGTTAGTTTTTGCATGGCATATATAATTTTACCATCCTTTTAGTCTCAATCTCATTTATTTATAATTAATCTTTTTTATAGGATTGAGTGGTTTATATTTAATCTGACAGTCTGACAACCATTTCTTTTAACTATTTATTTTGATCTATTCATACTCAATGTATTATTGATATATTTGGGTTTAAATTGATCATCTTAATATTTGTTAAATATATTGATTTTTCTTTTTCTTTTTCTTTTTTTTTTTTTACAGAGAGGAAGGGAGAGAGATAGTTAGAAACATCGATCAGCTGCCTCTTGCACAATCCCCACTGGGGATGTGCCCGCAACCAAGGTACATGCCGTTGCCTGGAATCAAACCTGGGACCCTTCAGTTCGCAGGCCATAGCTCTATCCACTGAGCCAAACCAGTTTCAGTCGAAAACTTTGTATTCTTGAGTGGAGGCCTGGGGCGGCCAGGGTATGTGGAAAGCTTGGCTTCTTCCATTGCTGGGGAAACACAAACCTCCTTTCTCCATAGCCACAGCCATCTTGGTTGGGTTAATTTGCATACTCACTCCTGATTGGTAGTGGGTGTGGTTTGTGTATAGCGGAGTGATGGTTAATTTGCATATTACTCTTTTATTAGATAGAATAAGTGTATAATGTGAAGAGCCGTGAGGTAGGTTGGAATATGCACTCATTTGTATTTTCTGTGAAAGGGAAGTGTGTCACATATATATGTATGTAGTCCTTGTATAAAAGGTAGAAGACTATAGAAGGAAAACAAGACCCCCCAATAGATAGCAATGGTGATTGCCTTAGGGAATGTACTAGGAAGACAATAGATCTAGGGAGGGAGGGAAGGAGACTGACTTGTCATTGTACAATAGATCCTTTTTACAATTTAATATTTTTAACCATAGAGAAATATTACATTTTTATTTAAAAATAGGCTTTGTTTTTATTTTAGGAAACTGCTATCTCATAATCAGCCTTGCATTACCTATTGTGCTGCCATGTGTCTCATTTCCACATCTGCACTACTGCTGGTGAACGCAGACAGGCAAACACTCAGTGGTATGACGCACAGCTTTAAGATGAGATGTTTCCTGTATTGGGAGTCCTCTTCTGCTGGTTTCTCAGCAGGGAAATTACAGAGATGAGGCTGGAGAGCTGTTGAGAGAGGCAGTTACCCTTTTGGGTGGTGGCAGGCCAGGCCCTTGCTGAGATGTAGATTCTGTGTTCACCTTTGTTCACCCCTTTGGCCCTGAAAGGTAGAGGACCCGTTTTACTGAAAAGGGAAAGTGACATACTGCCCCAGGCCCACAGCCTGTGTGGGAGCAGGACTCAAGCTCACTGTTCTGGCACATCGTGTGCTTCCATCGTCACTCACTCCATGCCCATGGGTAGGTGTTGGCATCATTTCAGGGGCTTACTTCTGTCAGCGTCACTGTTGTGATCTTGTGTGCCTGGGTGTTTCTGTGTCTGAGCAGATGTCCAGGTGCAGCCAGTGGCTCTGAGGGCTGTGTGCACTGGAGCTCACTGGGCAGGGCGAGGCTTCTCCTTTGTTTCTCTAAGTGCACGGCCCCAGGAATCAAGTCCGGAGGTTTTGTCAGAGACCTCCTAAAGTTCCCATGCTTCTCGGGGTCTGCCCGTCTCTCTTGACACCCCTCCGTGCTCCCCAGGGTCTGCAGGCAGCAGGGCGAGCAGGTCCCTGGTTGCCGTGACATGTCAGCATACACAGCCCAACTGATGCCATTGTGTCCGGAAACCGAGTGGATCATCCCTTCAGTTCACTTCAAGGAAAACATTTCATTTGAAATTGTGCTTCATGTAATAGCTAAGCAGCTCCTAAAAGCATTCAGACACATGACAGTAAACACTGGCAGAGCCCTTGGTAGAGAGTGTGGTGGGGGGGTGTTAAAAGCACTTGGTCACATGCCAGTTCCTTGCTCTCCACTTGCTTTCAGTTTATTTCTTGAGGCATTTTTCAAAAAAACTTGTTTGATTTCAATTTCTGAAAAAAACAAAACAGGGCCAGCACCAGACTATCCTCTGTGTGTTGCACTGCCTGGTGAGCCTGCAGCCGGTTCCCGTGGATGTGGAGGAAGCTGTCCTGGCCCACGCCATCCAAGCTTTCACAAAGGTGAGTGGTGCTCTCCCTCCTTCAGACACAGCAGCATGATCTTTGCAAGTTAGAATTCAGAGGTCAGCTGCCTCCTCTAAAATAAAACTATTCGCTATGGCTCTTCCGCAGGGAAATGTGTTAGACATTTCTTGAAAATAGTTGCAGACTTTTAGCTAAAATTACCCATTTTCTAACAGTGATATTAGAAAAAGCTGACCTGGGGGGGGGGGGGGGGTTGTAGGAGAACATTGAAACAAAGAGCTTTTATAAAGAGAAACAGTTGGGTATTGAAAAAGTATTTTAAATGATGTGCCAGTAGGAGTCAGAGAATCTTGTTGTTGAGCCAGTTCTACCTTGGGTTTGAACAAGAAATCATCTAGTGAGAATGCACTGACGATTCGGTAGTATGTCCTAGTTGGCAAATCCTAAGCAGAGAGTAAAAAAACGTTTCCTTTCTCTGCACATCCTTCTGGCTTACAGCAGTCTTTCCTGGCTGAAGAAGAGTCGGGGGCCTGCCAAGTGAAAAGGTTTCCCTTGCCCATTCAGTTAATTTTTTGGTACTTCTCACTTATAATACGAAAATGTCATTAAGCAAAGAACCCAGCTTTTCAATGAAGGTGGCTGCAGTAAACACTAGTGATGATACCAGTCATTATCTGTACCATTCACCAGTCCCCTCCGCCTGTGCTCTTTCTAAAGTGATACTATTCCAGCAGGCTTTCTTGTTCCCCATCTGTAGCTTCATGGCACTAGGTTCCCAGAGTCAGCAGCTCAAACTCCAATCACATGATCCTCTACATCAGTTTTATTACATTTTCATAGGCCTTTATAGACCAAGAAGCTACTTGTGTGGGGAAGGTTGTGGTTTGGTGTTTACCAAAGTAAACAGTGCAGATTGTTAATAATGTTATTAATGTTAGTAAGTTTCTGCAAATATGATAGACAATATAATGAATGGTTAAGATAAAAATAAGTGTCTGACTTAACTGAAAATAATACTTAATATTGGCCTCTCCAAATTTCTTTACAACTTCTTTTGGCCTTTTAGGGGGATACTAGTGAAGAGTTAACTATACCAGTTGTCCAAATCTGTCTATAAAAATGTTAGGAGAGTCCCTGGGTCTCCCTGTGCACAACCACAGGAGCAGTCTGTCCTGGGCTTCCCAGGTAGAAAAGGCCATGTCTCCCCTCACGCAGAGCTCTGGGCTTGCTGCAGCCCCAACTTGGGATCCTCGACTATGATGCAAATGCCCTGCTTGTGCAGCATCCACCTGTGCCCTCCGCATCGCCCCCTTGTGACCTGGAGCAAAGGAACCCACGTGTGATTATGTTGTTCAAGTTACAATGTTGTTAGTCTCTGGCCCAGCAGTCTAGTGTCTCCTTCCAGTGTCCCCAGGCCAGCAGATGTTAGTATGTGAGCAGAGTGAAACCCCAGACGCTTCCCAGCCCTTCACAAGGAGATAGCCCTCCCTCCCTCCAGGTGCAGGAGGAGGGAGCCCTGGCCAAGGGGTCTGATCCTGTCCCAGGAGTCACATGTTTCTTTGGGAGGAGGTGGGGAAGCATGGTCATTGCTCTTGTTCTCCATCCTGCATCACTCCTAACCCTGCAGTACAGGGAACTTGGGCAGACAGTTTGCATGTGTACATGGTGCCTTCCCACCAAGGAAACTGCTACATGTCAGGCTCTCATATTTAGTATTCACGGAAACCTGAGGAGATGGGCATTGCGGCCTCCCTCTTACAGAGAGGTCAGGGATGACCCGAGGCTGCATGGCTGGCAGGTGGGAGGCCAGGCTCCTGTTCAGGTCACCCCTGTGCAACACGTAGCTAGTGCACATTGTTTTCATGAGGAGTCCTTGCTCTTATATATTATATGTCACTGACCAGGTTCTGGCTCCAAAACACACTGCACACTCAGTCAGCTTCCTCACAGTGTCTAAGTAGACTATATATACAGGCACTAGATTTAAGTCTTGGGTTTTCATTGATCATTTTGTCATTGATGTAATTGGCAATTCTAATATGTAATTAAAATGAATGTGTGAAATGTATTGTGTATACTTTTTTAAAATATATTTTTATTGATTTCAGACAGGAAGGGAGAGGGAGAGAGAGAGAGAAACATCAATGATGAGAGAGAATTATTGATCAGCTGCCTCCTGCACTCCCCACACTGGAGATCAAGGCCTCAACCTGGGCCTGCGCCCTGACCAGGAATTGAGCTGTGACCTCCTGGTTCCTAGGTCGCCATTCAGCCACTGAGACACACTGGCCTAGCATATTTTATATGCTTTTAAATTTATGTATAATTTTTCCCTGACCAGTTTGGCTTGGTGGATAGAGTGTGGCCTACGGACTGAAAGGTCCCGGGTTCAATTCCAGTCAAGGCCACATGTCTGGGTTTCAGGCTCCGCCCTGGCCCGGGCCCTGGGTCAGAGCACATACAGGAGGCAACTAATCAATGTGTTTCTCTCAACTCACCATTTTTTTCTGTCTTTCCTTCTCTCTTCCACTCTCTAAAAATCAGTGGGAAAATATCTTCGGGTGAGGATTTTAAAAAGTTCATTAATTTAAAATTTTTTATATATGATTTTGCTAATAAGTGTTATTTTTCCCCCATCCCATTTCTTCTCTCCAAAAATAGACTGTTAAAATTCTTGTTACAGTGTCCTGAATGTAAATTTTCTTTGTCACCAGGTTAATTTTGATTCTGAAAATGGACCAATAGTTTACAATACCCTAAAGAAAATATTTAAGCGCACACTTGAAGAAAAAAGAAAACTGACAAAAGACAGCCTTACGCCTGGTGTTTAGTGCAGCTGCCTCTCCCTTCTTGGCGACTGTTTCGGACCAGAAGACCCATCGGCATTTCTGTTCATAGATGAACAAGGTCAGGCGTGGAGCTGCTTCGTCTCCCAGCACTCTGCTTCATGCTCTTGGTTTGTGCTAAGTATGACTGCTTCTGTTTGGAGCAGTTATATATTTTAAGATATCGTTGAGCTACATTTTTGTGTTTAAAAATTGCCATAAAGTTGTTGCCACTTTTATTTATTTAACTGAATTAATATTGTTGCATTACTATTTCAAGTAATGTATGTTTACATCCTTATTCTTTTGACATTTTGGAAAAAGCTGTAACTCTTCTTTCCAGAACAATTACCTTGTTGACAGAACTCTTTCTACCATTGTTACCAAGTAGATTTCAGCAGTAAAATGTCAGTGTGTATCCATCCCTGATGCATGATATAAGGAAGTCACCAAGTGTCTTAAACCAAGTGTTTCTTATTTCTTAAGAAGGTTGTTGATACAATGTTTTTAAAGGATTTTTTTTAATTGTTGAAATCTTTTTTTTCCTTTTTATAGATCTGGCAAAGGATTTCAAAATGTATTCTTTTTCAGAGTAGTTTAGTTTTGCTGTTAAAGGAATGACTGTGAGATAGTTGCAGAAACTAGACTTGCTCAGGCTTCTAGACAATGTTGCCAACCTTTGCTGTCACAGGAGACAGGAGTGGTTCTCTCACATCATGCCTTATTCCCACTCCCCTGGGCTGCTGCTGAGTCAAACATCTTTACAGAGAAACTGGGATCAGGGGTGGGCACTGTGGGAAGCTGCTCTGAAGCAGGACTCCACAGAAAGGCCGGCCTCGTGGGGCAGGCTCTGCAGCCCTGCTGCCCAGGCACTGCAGCCCTCCCCAGTGCCATGTCTGTTCATGCTGATGGTGTGACAGCGTGAGATCTGGCCCAGACCTCCCAGGCTATAGACCAAGTTGCCTTTGACTGCCTTTTGACTAGCACAAGTAAGATTTTTAAATTGAATTTGACCCACTTAGGTTATATTCGCCCTACTAGCTTTAGATAAGAACCTAAAGTGGTTCCTTGTAGAACCAAACTATCCGTCAGCTATTGAAGCCATAACTAATATTCAAATGAACAGGTGAGGTACCTAGGCCAGGCCAGAGACTATCAAAAGTTTTTCCCAAAAAGGGTGATATTAATCAAACCATTTCAAACTAAAGAAACTACTTAATCATAAATACAGAATATAAGAAAAAGCTAATTTACAACAAATGAAATTTCTCTAACTTCTGCATCTGTGAATCAAGCTCTAGCACATTAAAGATATTTTAGTCATTATCAGTCTTACTAACTCCGTTGGCAAACACTAAATGCCATTTTCTCCCACACTGTTTGTATTTTCTTAGGAAAGCAAATCCAATGAATTTTAATGGACCGGGTTGTCCATTCCTGATATTTCTCATTTTCAAGTGCCTGATCTAGGAAATTAGGGGAGAAGACAATTGCATTTATCCAAAGATACGTTATTAAAATGTTTTGTACCAAAAAGATCTCTGTTCTCTTCTCATTCAGTCTCATGTGGGCAAGTGGCACCGCGGCTTATCTGATGGTGTGACCCCAGGGCACCTCTAAAATCTAAGTGCACCACCAGCAAGGGAGAGCTGATGGGGGGATTCATTAGGCTGCGTACACTTACAGGATCCATTGGAATAAAAGTGAAAAATAACCCAAACCCTCATCTTGTACTTCTTTAGCTTGAGAGTCATGCATATCCTGATGCAGTTTGTGGTTAGACTATCCTGATGGGCAGACTGAGTTGTGGGTTGAACAGGCAGCTAGCCAAGCTCTCCTCCATTCCGAATCTGTTGGTTCAGAATGACCAAGGGTGTCGGGGGACCCGGGTTGGAGAATTCTAAGAGGAATGAGCAAGGAAAATAACCATGCTCTCTTCCTCCTGAAACCACCTGCCTACGGAGCTTCGAACCAGGTAGAGCTGCCCAGCATGGAGGGCCCCATCAGGGACCCTGAGGCTCTCTTAGCATTCAACTCCATGATGCATCATAGAGCCTCATCTTGTCCATAGTGCAGTGGAAATAGCCCACATTTCTGGTCCTCTGGAAGAGGCTGGACTGGCTGTGCTACTCTCATAGGATCTCTAGCCCAGCACTTAGGAAGGGAGTGATTTCTGCCACTTCTGGGTTTTGCTATTTTGTAGCATTGGCTGATGCTCTTTGAGATAAAGTAATGCTGCTTCAAAGATTGCTTTGTGTATTTGCATAACTCAAAAGTACTGTGCTGATCATCTTAGTCATATCTTTAATGAGCCTCCCGGTATTATCTGAGAAAGATTATGTGCTTTCATCACTCTAGGTTCCGTGAAAATAGCAATATGTCAGAGTTAATAGACATAAAGTTCCTATTTTCTCTTTAAGTGGAGAACGCTTCTATGCCTGTTGCTATTTCAGACTATTCTCTAGTCTAGATGTCTGAAAAATGTTCCAGAAACAGTTTTATAGACAGAGTGCATGCCTTAAGTTCTTGATATTTGAAGGGCTACAAATAGTTTGGGGGCTTGTTTAAAAGTGACTGTTTACTCATAGGATCTTTGTTCCAAATTAATAAGCATTGATGTATTTTCAGTGCAAGTAAACCAAGAACAGCATTCCCTTTGATGCTTTTTGTTTGTATAAATGTGGCCCAGGATTAGCACCTTATTTTAAGTTGTTCTTTTCAATGTGAGGTGGTTGAATATTGTATACGGATAAAAATAGCATGACAAAAGTTTCACAAATCCTATTATGCAACAGTGCATTATTTTTTAGTCACGCTTTTAGGCATGAGCTGATCTTTGATTAGCCCAGCACTGACAATAAAACTGATTTATAAATAATCACAATGGGGCCATTTACTAGTGGAGCTGTGGGGAAGCTTCATTGCAAGCCAGCCAATAAAATATTATACACACACACACACACACATACACATATATGCCTAAGTGACCAGCCAACCGGCTAGAAGCTATGATGCACAATAACCACCATAGAGACGCTCAATGTACAAGCATGGAAACATGGAACAGAATGATTAATCTCATAGGGAAAGGGAGAGGGGAGGGCAGGAAGAGATTAAC
Organism: Pipistrellus kuhlii; assembly: GCF_014108245.1. Classification (NCBI taxonomy): domain Eukaryota; kingdom Metazoa; phylum Chordata; class Mammalia; order Chiroptera; family Vespertilionidae; genus Pipistrellus; species Pipistrellus kuhlii. The sequence continues at coordinate 91,711 of NW_023425459.1, read as the reverse complement.
TAAAGACCTTATATGCATACTTAGGGGCCTGATGCACGGATGCGTGCACCAGTGGGGTCCCTCGGCCTGCCCTGCGGGGATAGGGCCGAAACTGGCTCTCCAACATCCCCTGAGGGATCCCGGATTGCGAGGGCACAGGCCAGGCTGAGGGACCCCACTGGTGCATGAATCTGTGCACTGGGCCTCTAGTGTAGCAATAACACTTTTTAATATCATAAGCCCTTTTACACTGAAAATGAAAGTGTCAGACCTGGCTGGTGGCTTGGGTTGAGCATCATCCCGTGCAGCACAAGGTTGCCAGTTCAATTCCTAGCCAGGGCACAATCCTGGGTTGCTGGCTCAATCTCCAGGAGGGGGCCTGAAGAGGGCAGATCAATGTTTCACTCTTGTATCGATGTTTCTCTTTGTCTCTCTCTCTTCCTTTCTCTCTTAAAAAATCAATTAAAAAATCTTTAAAAAGAGTTTCATATATCTACTGCAACTTCTATCACTACAGAAGGCTGTATGCCCTTGCTGCCTACCTTTCTTGGTTATAATGAAATAGAATCTTTTGCTCTTAAGATTGCCTATTTGGAGAAGTAGTTGTGATTTTGGAATAGGTTCCTCCTTACATGACCATTTGATCTGCAAATACAACTTGGTTTTCACTCAGTGGATTGCTTTGTCATTTTCTTTCTCTTAAAAAGAAAAACGTAGCCGAAGCCGGTTTGGCTCATTTGGAGCGTCGGTCTGCGGACTGAGGGGTCCCAGGTTCGATTCCGGTCAAGGGCATGTACATTGGTTGCGGGCACATTCCCGGTGGGAGGTGTGCAGGAGGCAGCTGGTCGATGTTTCTCTCTCATCAACGTTTCTGGCTCTCTGTCCCTCTCCCTTCCTCTCTGTAGAAAATCAATAAAATATATTTAAAAAAAGAAAAATGTAAACCAGACATTGAATTAGGTCTAACCAAGGTGAAATGGCCATTGCTGTAGGTGAAAAAGACCAAATATTGGCCATTTCAACCAAATACCAAATGCAGTATTTCTGGGACCAGTGGATCGTCTCCTAAATGATTTTGGCAAAGTTAATTAGATTAGATGACCAATTATTTTCTGAGACTATTTTGTATGCTCACAGTAGAGTTCTAATACAAGTGGAGGATAATATGAGACATGTTGTTTCAGCAACAGGTTTGCCTACTCTGTGCTTGGCCCTCTGCTGATGCTGGGGACACTCAGGAATCATATCCCCCTTACAGCCAGGAGCCGGGTCTAGTGCACGTCCACATGGACCCCGTCACTTGTTCAGGCCAGCTTCTCCCTCTGTCAGCACTCTAATTGAATTCTGTGTTGTCAGCACCTCGCTGCTCCTTCAGTCCACACTTCACTCTTTCTATACAGTGCTGAGTGGGTAAGTCTCAACACTTTATCATTCTGTCAGTTCAGAATGTCCTTCCAAACTTGGCTTTGATTCCTTGGAACAGAATATGTGCTAATTAGCTCTTTGTTAAAGGTAATTATATTCAGCTACGTGACTATCCCATATCCCAGAGAGATGGGGAGGTACTATGGGCTGAATTATGCCCTCCTAAAATTCTGTGTCGAATTCCCAACCCCTAGTACCTCATAAAGTGACTAAATTTGGAAATAAGGTGTTTAAAGGGGAAATTAAGTTAATATGTAACTAGAATGGGCTTTAATCTAACATGACTCACAAAAAGAAGAGATTAGTACACTGACACACACACAGAGAAGACCTTGTGAAGATACAAGGACTAGACAGTCATCTGCAAATCAAGGAGAGAGCTCTCAGAAGAAACCAGCCCTGCTGACACCCTGATCTCGGACTTCCAGCCTCCAGGACTGGGAGGAAATAAATGTCTGTTATTTAAGTTGCTCAGTCTGTGGTATTTGTTCTGTACCCCAAGCTGACAGAATAAGACTAAATTGCTGTTCCTCCTCAGTGTACATACTGTACCTTGTGTGTGTTTCTCTATAGTTTTACCTCAAACTTGGTTTTGCCTGTTTTTAAACTTTACATAAATTGAAAAATGCAGTGTGTATCCTTCTGTGACTTGCTTTTGTTGTTCAGCACACACATTTATCTGGGTTGATGTGTGATGCTGCAGTTCACAGGTGCTTACATGGCACTCCATGTGTGGATACACCATAACTTATACCTTTGGCTTGTGATAGACACTGGCTGGTTAATATGTGTACATGAATATAACATGTGGATGCACTGCAAGTGTCTCTAGGCTTTGTTGCTTAGGGTGGAAGTTATGGACGTTGGGGTATGTGCATTTTCAGTTTCCTATCCAGTGACAGGTGTTTCCAAAAATGAGTGTACCCATTTATACCCGCAGCGGCGATGAACAAGTGTTCTCGTTTGCTCCACGTCCTTGTCAGCACTTAGTACTGTCTCACTTCTTGGTTTTTGCCACAACTAGCTGGTGTAAAATAGTGTCCCAATGTGTCACATTATTACATGTCGGAACCATTTGTATTGATACATCCTGTCTAGTGCTTGTTCACTTACACACCTATTTCTCAGAGGGATTAAACACATGGTGCTATATTTGGTGGTTTTCCTTTCTTTTTATCCACAAGACCTGTCACTCCTATTGTTAACGCCTGGCACATGGAAGGGACTCAACAACTGGGGAAGACCAAGAGGTGTAAAGAAGGTGACATAGGCGAGGGGTGTGGAGGCTTGAGGAATGCCACTGTAGGGACCCGGAGATCCCTTGCTTCCCATCATTCCTGTGTGCAGAAGCCCAGGACTGCCAATAGGCACCGACAAGAAAGCTCTGAGGGACACCTGTTCCCTGGCACAAAGGACATCCTACCAGTTGGAAGACTCTTCTGACGGCATCTGCTCAGTCAAACACCAGTGGGGACCACCACCTCCTGCAGCTCCCTACCGCCCCTCCAGGGAAAGCTATTGGTGACCGATCCCCCACATAATGAATCATAATGTAAATATCTGTGTTTTCCGGTGGTCTTAGGCGACCCTGCTAGCAGTTCTCAACCTGTGATCATGACCCACAAATTGAGAACTGCTGCTGTAGAGCCTAAGACCATTGGAAAACATATTTACATTATGATTCATAACAATAGCAAAACTACAGTTATGAAGTAGCAACGAAAATAATTTTATGGTTGGGGGTCACCACAACATGAGGAACTGTATTAAAGGGTTCCAAAAGGTTGTGGCATTAGGTTGAGAACCACTGCCCTGTAGAGATTTATACACAAGTGTTCATAGCAGCTCTACTTGGAATAGCCAAACACTGGAAACCCAGATGCCCAGCAACAGGTAAATGGAAAACTAAATAGTAGTATGTGCAAACGTAGAATGCTGTGCAGCAATAAAGTGATGATCTATTGATACAGTTAGCAACAACAGGAATGAACCTCAACCTAACGGTGCTGAGTGGAAAAGCCAGGCCAAAAAATAAGTTCAGACTGTATGATTCCATTTATGAAAACCTCTAAAATGCAAAGGAATCTGTAGTGAGTGAAAGCAGGTGTGTGGTTGCCTGGCCATGGAGGAATCCCACAGGGCCTGGAGGAGACATTGGGAGATGGACTCTGTCACTGTTTAATTGTGGTATTGGTTTCATGAGTGTCTACACATCAGAAATTACTGAAGGCCCAAACCAGTTTGGCTCACTGGATAGAGTGTCCGCCTGCGGACTGAAAGGTCCCGTTCGATTCCGGTCAAGGGCATGTACCTTGGTTGCAGGCACATTCCCAGCAGGGGGTGTGCAAGAGGCAGCTGATCAATGATTCTCTCGTCAATGTTTCTAACTCTATCCCTCTCTCTTCCTCTCTGTAAAAAAATCAATAAAATATATATATCTTTTAAAATTACTGAAGGGTACGTGAGCATTGTGTGCTAACCCTGGCAGACCACTCAGTTGGTTAGAGTGTTATCCCAATACACCAAGGTTTCAGGTTCAGTCACAAAACAATCCTCAAGTTTTAATCCTTATGTAAAATATTTGTTCCTGACAGATTACATAGCTTCACTGTCCAAAATCCAAAGTCCAAATTTGTTGCTTACATTTCATGGATTCATCTTTAAACAACATCTGGTTTCTGGGATCACATATGTACCTAAATCCCATGAGTGGTTGCTAAACTCTCAATGACTAATTATTAGTATAAACTAATTCTTTCTTCCAAGAAGCCTTTCTTGATTTCAATCAAAGACAACGTTGTTGCCATTTAACACTTACTTTTTGGTAAACTGTGAATGTGAATTCTCAGAATATTTTCTTTTTTTTTTTTTTGAGCCTTTATTTTTTTATATATATATTTTATTGATTTTTTTTGCCCCCCTCCCTCCTTCCCACCCTCCCTCCCACACATCCCCTCCCTCCCTAGAGTTTTGTGTCCATTGGTTGTACTTATATGCTGAATTTAATTAAAGGGCCTCAGAAAGGTCTCTGCCTGTCACCTCCCCACCGGTGTCCCGGAAGTCATCACCGGGGGAATTCTAACAGCACCGCCTGGCCGCCAGCCAGGACTGTGAGTTGGAAAGAGACCCTGTGTGTAATATCAGCCTCAGGCAAATGAGAAACGGTACTTCAGAAAGCACTGTGTCCGAACCACAGAGCAGAACGTTGAATTAAATAGAGGACCGTCTAAATTCATTTCTTCTGGTGCCATTTATTCAGCCCGCGCTCAGGTACCTTCGGAGTCCCCTGGCCTTAGGGACACAGACATGGGCTGGCTCACCAATGAAGGGCAGGTGGCCTGGGAGCACACAGCAGCCCCAGGCGGGACAGCCCATTGCTCCCCGGCCACATTCCTGTGGGGAGCTGGGGGAGGCTCCACAGTGGGGCTTGGCCTACAGATTCCTGGTAGGAAATACACGGGTGGGAATTCTGGATAAAGAAACAATGTCTGGGGGGGCTTCTGGCCTTTTGTTCTGGGGAGACCAAGTCATTCTTTGTCCCTGGACTGTAGGAGAGGAGAGTGTTGGGGGAGAAATAAAGCCAAGAGGCAGTCTAATGCCAGATTTCAAAGAGCCCTCCCCCCAGGACCAGCAGTGGGTGCACTGTTTCCGCCCACAGACGCGCTGATGGACAGGGCGGCAGGACTAGTTTGGGGTCTTCTCTTGGCCCTGGGCAGTCCCTGTCCCCTGGTCCTGGCCTGGCGAGGGGCCTGGCGAGGGCAGGAGCTCTCCAGCTCGGAGACGGCGGTGCCCCCTCCACGCACCCCGGGGCACGAGCTGCACATCTTGGCTGAGGCGTCCCCCAGTGACCGAGAAGAAATGGGGACCCCAGCACCGTCCCTCCCAGCGCCAGGGACCCGGCTTGTCTGGAGTAGCAAGGTCCCCGCCCGCACCCCAAACCCCAGCCGGTCCTCAGCCCAGAGGCAGCACTAGCCGCCGGGCTCAGCCCCGCCCGGGAAGGCGGCACCCGGCGGCCTTGGCTACAGGGCAGGCTGCACACACCCCACCTGCAGCCATGTCCCCGCCTGTGTCCGGGACCAAACAGCCGTGTGGCAGTCCCGCAGGGACGCCAGAGCCTCCGCCCCGCCCCGCCCCGCCCCGAGGTCAGGCACTGCCACCCGGACAGGCCGCGGCCTCCACCCGGCACCGGCCCTCCGGCTCCGGCGGCGGAGACACAGGCGGACCCGGCGGATCCGGTCACAGCGGGGGGCCGGCTGCGCGCCCAGCGGGTCCCAGGAGCGGCTGCGGGGCTCTCCCCGCCGCCCCCGCCCCTGGCCCCCATTTCCCCCCCCCGCCCCCCGTCCCCCGCCCCTGCCTCCCCATCCCTCCCCCGCCCCCGCCCCCCCCTCCCCACCTCTCCCCCGCCCCCGCCCCCGCCCCCGCCCCCGCCTCCCCATCCCTCCCCCAGCCCCGCCCCCGCCTCCCCATCCCTCCCCCAGCCCCGCCCCCGCCTCCCCATCCCTCCCCCGCCCCCGCCTCCCCATCCCTCCCCCGCCCCCGCCTCCCCATCCCTCCCGCCGCCCCCGCCCCCGCCCCCGCCTCCCCATCCCTCCCGCCGCCCCCGCCCCCGCTCCCGCCCCCCGCCTCCCCATCCCTCCCCCCCCCGCCCCCGCCTCCCCATCCCTCCCCGCCCCCGCCCCCGCCTCCCCATCCCTCCCCCGCCCCCCGCCTCCCCATCCCTCCCGCCGCACCCGCCCCCGCCCCCGCCTCCCCATCCCTCCCGCCGCCCCCGCCCCCGCTCCCGCCCCCGCCTCCCCATCCCTCCCCCCCCCCGCCCCCGCCTCCACATCCCTCCCCGCTCCCGCCCCCGCCTCCCCATCCCTCCCCCCCCCCCCCGCCCCCGCCTCCCCATCCCTCCCCGCCCCCGCCCCCGCCTCCCCATCCCTCCCCCCCCCCTGCCGCCTCCCCCGCCTCCCCATCCCTCCCGCCGCCCCCCGCCCCCGCCCCCGCCCCCGCCTCCCCATCTCTCCCCGCCGCCCCGCCCCCGCCTCCCCATCCCTCCCCGCCCCCGCCCCTGGCCCCCACCGCCTGGCCCAGCCCCGCTCTGCTCAGGCCGATCCTCTGGCTCCGCCTCAGCCCGCCTTCCTAGGCTCCCGGCCTGGGCCGCCGAGGGTTCCTTTTCAGTGTCTGCGACCCAGGCGGCCCCGCACCCCGTCCCCCGGGCACCCCGTCCCCCGGGCACCCCGTCCCCCGGGCACCCCGTCCTCCGGGCACCCCGTCCCCCGGGCACCCCGCCCCCCGGGCACCCCGCCCCCCGGGCACCCCATCCCCCGGGCACCCCGTCCCCCCCGGGCACCCCGTCCCCCGGGCACCCCGTCCTCCCGGCACCCCGTCCCCCGGGCACCCCGTCCTCCCGGCACCCCGTCCCCCGGGCACCCCGTCCTCCCGGCACCCCGTCCTCCCCGTCCCCCGGGCACCCCGCCCCCCGGGCACCCCGTCTTCCCAGCACCCCGTACCCCGGGCACCCCGTCTTCCCAGGACCCCGTCCCCCAGGCACCCCGTCCTCCCGGCACCCCGTCCCCCGGGCACCCCGTCTTCCCAGCACCCCGTCCCCCAGGCACCCGTCCTCCGGGCACCCCGTACCCCGGACACCCCGTCTTCCCAGCACCCCGTCCCCCGGGCACCCGTCCTCCACTCACTCGCGCGTCAGCCAAGGAGCGCAGCACCTCCGGCCCCGGCGGGGGAGCTCTGCTGGTCCCCAGGGCTTTCCTTCTGGGTCGGATGGGATGTGCCATGTTTTCATGACCTGCAGCCATGGACACATCATTTCACCCCACCGTGCCTGTTTCCTTGGCTCAGGCAAAAGCTAATTACTTGAGCCTCTTAGGGGTGTGGAGGTTAAATGAGAGAGAATGTGGCAAGTGCTGGGCCTAGGTTCTCAATCTCCTCATTGAGACTAGCCAACCTGCCGAGGAACCCCAAGGCCAGACCAGCCGCTGCAGTCACCCCCTTTATGAAAGGGGCTCCAAGACTAGAGGGGCTCAGAAGCACTGATTTCATCATACTGCGGCTGGCGAACAGGAGAGAGGCAGTGCTCTGGGCTCTGGGCTCTGGGCTCTGGGCTGGAGGCTGCGGACTGCAGGCTGGAGCCCCCGCTCCCCACTGGTCCCCACCCGCTCTGAGAGCTGAAAGGCTGGAGCCAGCATGGGGGTGGGCTGGACTCTGCTGTGTTTATCTGCTAAAAAGACAGCAAACTCTTGAAGAGCTGGGAAGAAAGTATTTTAGGCTTTGCAAGGCCCTGTCTGGCCTCTGTTGCATATCTACCTTGTGTTGTTTTTCTTTTCTTACAATCCCTTCAAAACAAATAAAAAGCCATGTGTGGCTTGCAAGCTATACCAACAGCAGCTGCGGGCTGGATGTGGCAGTTGGCCGTACTTGTCGCCTTCCCCAGCACGCCTGGAGCCTTGGGCCTCATGGAGCTTCCGTGTTTCTTCCATCCTCTGGGCAAAACCCTGCTGTGTCCCTCGGGGCCTGTGTCTCCTAGCCAGGTCCCGTGCCTGTGGCTGCCGTGGATGCACTGAGTACTGCGCTGTCCTGTGTGTGTGTGTGTGTGTGTGTGTGTGTGTGTGTGTGTAGTTTTTCACACGTTTTGCAAACAGTGCTTGGAGCTAACCGTGGGGTGCCAGCTCTGCACCCATGTCAATGGGCAATTGTGCTGTCCTGTGTGTAGAACGTTTGGGCCCTTCTACTACTGAGGCTGCAGACTTCTCACACTTTCGAGGCCACTTCGAGGCACTTTCGAGGCCCACGCTATTATGATCCTTTCCAGGTTAAACCTTTCTTCTGCTCCCCATTGCTTCTCGGACAAAATGCAAACCACTTTGTACGCCATGTAACACCTCCTTCAAAATGTCTTACCTGACTCCTGGTGCCCTACGGGGCCTGGCCCCTCCCATGCCCCGATCACATCTAAGTGTCTTCCCTCTGGCATTCATGTCTATTCCATGCTTCTATGCCTCTGATTCTATTTTATTCACTAGTTTATTTTTTCTTTAAATATCTTGTTCATTTATTCTAATTTTTAGATTCGATTATTGATAGATATGTATTTGTTACCATTTTATTGTTCATATTTTTAAAAATATACTTTATTGATATTTTACAAAGAGAAAGGAAGAGGGATAGGGAATTTAGAAACATTGATGAGAAACATTGATTAGCTGCCTCCTGCACACCTCCTACTGGGGATGTGCCTGCAACCAAGGTACATGCCCTTGATTAGAATCGAACCTGGGACCTTTCAGTTGGCAGGCCAATGCTCTATCCACTGAGCCAAATCAGTTAGGGCTTATTGTTTCTATTTTTTATGTCTCCTTCTCCTTCTCCTCCTCCTCCTCCTCCTCCTCCTCCTCCTCCTCTTCCTCCTCTTCCTCCTCTTCTTCCTTCTCTTCTCCTCCTCCCCCTCCTCCTCCTCCTCCTCGTCCTCGTCCTCCTCCTCCTCCTCCTCCTCCTCCTCCTCCTCCTCCTCCTCCTCCTCCTCCTTCTTCTTCTTCTTCTTCTTTAATACCCTTCAGCATTTCATATAATACTGGTTTGGTGGTAATGAACTCCTTTAGCTTTTTCTTGTCTGTGAAAATCTTTATACGACCCTCAGTTCTTTTTTTTTTTTTTAATTAAATATATTTTATGGATTTTTTACAGAGAGGAAGGGAGAGAGATAGATGGCTAGAAGCGTCGATGAGAGAGAAACATCGACCAGCTGCCTCTTGCACACCCCCCACTGGGGATGTGCCCACAACCACCGTACATGCCCTTGACCAGAATCGAACCCGGGACCTTTCAGTCCCCAAGCCGACACTCTATCCATTGAGCCAAACCGGTCTCGGCCGAACCTCAGTTCTAAAGGAGAGCTTTGCTGGGTAGAGTAATCTTGGTTGTGGGTCCTTACTATTCATCACTTTGACTATTTCTTGCCACTCCCTTCTGGCCTGCATAGTTTCTGTTGAGAAATCAGATGTCAGTCCTATGGGCACTCCCTTAGAGATAACTAACTGCTTTTCTCTTGCTGCTTTTAAGATTCTCTCTTTGACTTTTGCCCTTGGCATTTTAATTATGATGTGTCCTGGTGTGGGCCTCTTTGGGTTCCTCTTGTTTGGGACTCTTTATGCTTTCTGGACTTGTAAATATATTTCTTTCACCAGGTAGGGGAAGTTTTCTGTCATTATTTCTTCTAATAGGTTTTCAATTTCTTTCTCTCATCTCCTTCTGGCACCTTCATAATGTGTATATTGGTTCACTTGAAGTAGTCCTAGGGACTCCTTACACTTTTCTTCATATTTTTGGATTCTTTTTTTCTTTTTGCTCTTCTGATTGGGTGTTTTTGTTTTCTTATATTCCAAATCTTTGACTTGATTCTCAGAATCCTCTTATCTACTGTTGAATCCCTGCAAATTGTTCTTTATTTCAATTAATGTATACTTAATTTCTGACTGGTTCTTTCTTGAAAGTCTCACTAAATCCCTTGAAGCTCTCATGAAGATCTTTGAGTAACCTTAAAATGATGGTTTTGAACTCTCTATCCAGCAGAGAGTTCCATTTTTTTCCATTAGGGACATGTTTCTTTGTCTTTGCAGTTTGGCTGTTTCCTTGTTTTTGTTCCTATGTATTAGGTAGACCTACTATGTCTCCTGGGGTTGGTAAACTGGCCTTGTGTAGTAGGTGTCTTGTAGGGTCCAGTGGCTCAACCACCCTAGTCACCTGAGCTGGGCACTCTATATGCACCCCTGTGTGAGCTGTGCACAGTCTTATAGTTGAGCCTTGATTGCTGTTGGTATCTCTGGGAGGAGTTGACCTCCAGGACCAGCTGCAACTACAGTGGGAAAGCCACTGTGCAGGAGGCAAAGCCCAGCTGTGAAGCAAGGCAGGCTGGCGCTAGTGCTGACTCTTGGGCCTTTTATTGATAGGTTTGGAGCACCTGACATCAGTTGCAGCTTGTTTGAGAGGTTTTAGCAAAGAGGTTTCAGCCTGAGCCAGGACAGGCCATTTATATGGAAACGCTGCTGCAGAAACCTTGGGTGGGGCTACAGATTGGATGGGGTGGGGTCTCAGGGAATCCCCAGGGTGAAGCGAACAGTGTGCTTCAGGCTGATGGGGACTCAGCTATGGCTGCAAGTCAGACCTTTGACAGAGGTGGTCCCAGCACAGGAACAATGCACCTATTTGAGAGGAAGCAGCCCCTGGGTTCTTGCCCTGTCAGACAGTCCAGTTCCTCCCTGTATATGTCTGGGTCCCCCAGAGCTACCTGATGCTGGAGCTCAAAGGTATTGAGTCCATGTGCGCTGTCCCTTTAAAAGGAACACTTAGATCTCCAGCAGCCTCCTTGTCATTCAACTACAATCCCCATTGGTTTTTTACAGCCCATAGTTGAGGGACTTCTCTTCCCAGCTATGGGACCCTGGGCTGAGGGGCTGGTATGGGGCTGGTACCCCTTGCTCCTCATGGGCAGCCTCCATAGGTGATCTCACTCCCAATTAAAAAATGCACCTGTGGATGTCGAACCAGCTGGTTCTGCACCTCCATCCTTCCTACCAGTCTCTATGTGCTTTCTCCTTTACTTCTCTAGTTGTAGGACTTCCATGCAGCCAGCTTTCAGGAGGTTCTGAATGATGGCTGTTCTGTATTTTAGTTGTAATTTTTATGTTGTTGTGGGAGGGGGCAAGTACAGGCATTTACGTGTGCCGCCACCTTGGTTCCGAGGAATACAAATTAAAACAAAAAACAGAAGTGGCAAGCTTTGAAACAACTTCAAGTGTCCCCGCTATGTGGGTAACTGGAGTCCCTGAAGGAAATGATAGGGTTTGGGGGGCGGGGGGAGAAGGCAGGAAAAGTACAGTGGCACCTCATTTCTCAAACTTAATTCATTCCAGAAGGCTGTTCCAGAAGCAATTTGTTCAAAAACTGAATCATTTTTTTCCTATTAGGAATAATGTAAGTTGAATTAATTCATTCCAGACTCCATAACCTTTTTTATTATATACGTACATGTCTAATGTACTGTTTAATCCTACCTAATAAAAGAGTAATATGCAAATTAACCATCACTCCACAAGCCATGCCCATAAGCCAATCAGAGCAAGTATGCGAATAAACCCAACCAGGATGGCTGTGGCCACAGAGAGCAGGAGGGAGGCTTTCCCCCACGGCAATGAAGGAAGCCAAGCTTTCCACCTGCCCTTGCCTGCCTAAGCCTCCACTCAAGGCTACAAAGTTTCAATTGTAGAAAGTAAATATATCCCAGATACAAGAGCCTTTACTTGGGTCCATGGCTGGCCTGCAAACCACTACAGGCCCCTCACTCAGGCTACCCCATGCCCCCATCCTGATCCAGGACAGCCTTCAGGACAAACCAGCTGACCCCCACCTATGCACTAGGCCTCTATCATATCTAATAAAAGAGTAATATGCAGCCGAAACCGGTTTGGCTCAGTGGATAGAGCGTCAGTCTGTGGACTGAGAGGTCCCGGGTTGGATTCCAGTTAAGGGCATGTACCTTGGTTGCGGGCACATCCCCAGTGAGGGGTGTGCAGGAGGCAGCTGGTCGATGACTCTCTCTCATAGACGTTTCTGACTCTCTATTCCTCTCTCTTCCTCTCTGTGAAAAATCAATAAAATATATTTTTTAAAAAAAGAGTAATATGCAGATTGACCATCACTCCAACACACAAGATGGTTGCCCCCATGTGGCCAAAGATCCTGCCCGTGGACAACAAGATGGCCACCATAAGATGGCCAGCGGGGGAGGGCAGTTGGGAGGGACCAGGCCTGCAAGGGAGGGCAGTTGAAGGTGATCAACCCTGAAGGGGAGGGCAGTTAGGGGTGACCAGGCAGGCAGAGGAGGGAAGTTGGGGGCAAACAGGCTGGCAGGGGAGCAGTTAGACATCAATCAGGCTGGCAGGGGAATGGTTAGGGGGTGATCAGGCTGACAGGCAGAAGTGGTTAGGGGCAATCAGGAAGGCAGGCAGGTGAGCAGTTGGGAGCCAGCAGTCCTGGATTGTGAGAGGGATTGGGCCTAAACAGGTAGTTGGACATCCCTTGAGGGGTCCCAGATCAGAGAGGGTGCAGACTGGGCTGAGGGACAACCCGCCTTCCCCTGACCCCATGCATGAATTTCGTGCACCAGGCCTCTAGTTTATAAATAAACATTTATTTTCTTAAATTTATCAAACCACCCTCTACTAGCCTTAAACAAAATTTTTATATATGACTCCTAGGAAGTTCTGTCACCAGCTAACTGACCTCACTGTCCAGGGGAAGACTGGTCACAGAGGCAATGCTGGAGTTGAGATTTAAGATGAGCTGAGACCAAACAAGTCGACCCATCTGGGCTTCCTAGAAATATCACAATGGTGGGTTGAGATTTAATTCCCCTGAAAATTATTCAGGCAATTCCTTCTAATTGGCTACTTTTTTTCAAAAAAGATCTAGATTTGATTGGATAGATTATGTCTGAGTATATTGATTAAAAACATGAGGACTCCCCCTTAGGGCCTTTCCTGTCCCCTCTTCTTCCCTGGAGGGGTATTGCTTTTGCCTTTCTCCCTCCTCAGCTCCAAGGTCCCTTCTTTTGCTTCAACATTTGTTTCTTAAGCCTATGCAGCCCTACCGACTCATTTCTACCCCTGTTAACTTTCTAAATAAGCTATCTCTTATAATTTGAAAAAAAAGTTTGGGGCTCTGCTTTTTTTTTTTTTTTTTTTTTTAAGCTGTATTTTTATTTTTTTTAAATGTATTTTTGTGGATTTCAGAGAGGAAGAGAGACAGAAACATCAATGATGAGAGAGCATCATTGATTGGCTGCCTCTTGCACGCCCCACAGTGGGATGGAGCCCACAGCCCGGACACGTGCCCTTGACTGGAATCAAACCCGGGACCCCTCTACCCATTGATCCAAATTGGCTAGGTTAGGGGTTCTGCTTTTGTACTTAATAAAATGTCCAGAGGTGGGGAGGCAGGGCTGCTGGTGTGGAGGCTCCTGAACTCTGCCCTCTTCCTCCAGCGGTGCTGTGTGCTGGCAGCACAGGGTCACGAGGAGGCTGCTCCCTGTGGGCATCCTGGAGGAAGGAAGGGACAGACAGAGGGCGAGGCCCAGAGGCATCTGCCTCTTTTTAAGCAGCTTCCTGGGAAGCCCCACCCAACAGCTCCCACTTCTGTTTCTGTGGCTCACCGCCACCCACCCCTAGCTGCACGGGGAGCAGAAAACAGTGATTTTAGCTGCCACCACTGCTGGCCTGAGGAGTCATGGTCCTTTGCGTAGGAAAGAGGTGAAAAGTGGGCAGTGGGCAGGCCAACCAGCAGTGCCAGCCACACCTAAGGTGCCCCTGGTTCAGTGGAGGTGGGGAGGCTGAGGCAGCACCCTGAGCCAGGTGCCTGGACCTCCCTCTGCACATCTTTCCTAAGGAGATGTTCACGCTGCCTCCACAGGACACACACAAGCTCATGGGACCTCGCCTCCAGCCCAGACATGTGGGCCATGACCGAGGCTGCCGGAGACAGCCTGCTCAGTGGCATCAGGGCCGGCTGCCACTCTGAAAGGGCAACTGGAGTGCCCTCAGGCCTCAGGCTGGAGGAGTTTGGGCCCGCGGCCCAGCGCCTGGAGGTCCCGCAGCTCTCCCAGCAGAGGAGGGCGCTCCTGCAGCGCCCAGCGCACTCCTCCCGGAGCGAACAGGTCCCCCCAAAACACTTTCTATCAGGCACTGCTTGCTTTTTTAAAAAAAATGTAATTCAAATTTTTTATTAGAGTTGAGGTTCAGTATAGTTTCAGGTGATCAGGCACTACTTTCAGGAGCTCATCCCCCACCCCTCCACACATGCTGACCATGCTGACCTGCTCCACCAGGGGCAGCTGGGCTGTGCCACGCGGGCCATCTGTCCCAACAGGCACTGGAGGGTATTGTGCAAGGCAGCACCGGGTGCTGTGCCAAGTCAAATAAAGGCAAAGCTTCCCCAGAGCCCGTCTCACCCCTCCTCGCCTTCCCCCGCCAGCGAGACCTGCACAGGGAAGTGAGGTCGGGTCTAGGAAGCAGTCTACAACTTTCCTCGTTTGGTTGCAACGTTCAAGTTGCTAGATTTCACCGTTTAAAAAAGGTTTTTCTACATTGTGGTATCTCTCTTGATAAGTGGTCTTACCTTGGTAATTGATCATCCAAAGCTTTAAAAAACGAACACACAGGAATCTGTTTAAAAAGCACTTGTTTCTTGGGGCTCACATAGGCAGCCTTGAATGGGGGGCCACGGGTGTGGCCCCGGTGTGGGTGTGCAAGCGGAGAGTCCCTGGCCCAGCTGAGCAGGAAAGCTCTGCTCCGCAGACTCACAGAGCACTGAGAGCTCACTGAGCTGCAGATGCCGGAAATCACAATAGCAATGGTTTCCCAGGAATGAAGCCCCGGCCATTCTCACTGAGGAATAATGACAACGATTTGTTGTTTGCTTAGGGAAAGGGTTAACTGACAAAATCTAACAAATGCAAAGGGAAAGCTCATTTTGTGAGCCTAAGCCTTACACAACATGCTCCCCTTAAGTGGTCATTTTAGAGAGATCCCTGAAGACCATCACCCCTGCACAGCCTCCCCCGCCCCCCTCACCAACACCCTCCCCTCCTCAGAAAGGATATCTGGCGCCAGCAGAAGGACAAAGGACAAGGCCATAGAACTACGATGCGAGCACCAAAGTCCTGATACTTGGGCCAAGCCCAAGCCTCTCTGCAGCTCTCCCTGGGCGCATGAAAAGCCTGCTCCCTCCCCAATTCACCGCTGACTTGTTCTGGAGTCAGACCACCCGCACCCAGCACCCAGGTGCCTGGAATAAATATTGCTTTGATTACACTTGGCCTTGAGTCTGTTCTGTGTGACCCCAGCCCAACCCCAAACCTTTCACTTAGTATACTCTGTTTATGTTAACGAGTTAATTCCGTTCTTAAAATAATTGAGGGATGTAAGACTTATTATCTGCACTTGATAGAAGGAAACTCCTGGTCCGAGAATTTAAATGTAACCTTGTGCAGCTCAAGATCACACAGACATTGGAAGAGTAGACTTAATGCAAAGCCTGGCTTCTCCAGCCTCTGCCCCAGAATACTGACCTGCAAATCTCTCCTTAAAGGGCCCTGTGTTCTCCAGGAAGGAGCTCGCCCTTCTGAATTCCAGCCGCCAGTTTTTAGTAAACATTGACCATGAAGTTCAGTCCCGGCTATGGAATCCTTAGTTGCACCGATTTGTAGATCGGTATGCAATTAGAATTGCATGTGATGCTCCACATAAATGACATGAGGGGAATTTCACTCCCCTTCAGAAGGAAACAATGGGGTCCTCGCTGCACAGAGGAAAGAACAGATTAGTGGTTTGTCTAAAATCACACAGTTAGCAGCTTGGATTCCGAATGTCATTCTCAAGGCCCTCCTCCCAGCTTCCTTGTTTTCAGTGGTGACTGGTTGCAGTTGACACCGGCTCTGCCTGCTCGGCTGGAAGGAAGGAAAGGGACTGTTGAAAAGCACTGGGGAAAGGACAGGGTGGCCTCAGAGGTGACAGGGCCCAAACTGAGTTACTGTCAGAAGCACCCATCTGTCTTTTGTCTATTTTTCTGTGGTTGTTTTGCTTTTTCCCTGAAGAATGCCCTCTTCTCTCCTGCCATTAAAGCTCCTAGTCCGAAGCTAAGGGGTCCTTTTCTCCCGAAAGGACTCTGCTTGGCCTACGTCAAAACCAGTGCCCCAGCCCACAAACTCAGATGACCATGGGAGTCAGGCTCTTAACAAAAATGAAGCCGGCTAAAGGACAGGGAGGCTGTGACAATTAGCAGATGCCATGTTGTACATAAAGAAAATGTTGTCCTGTTGGAATACAGGCTGAGTGTAGCCAGAGGTTCCACGTTTTTTGTTTGTTTTTTAGAAAAGCAAGAAACCCATTTTATTAAAACATTAAATGTCTTACTTCTTTTGAAAGTTGTCAGCTAATTAAAAATAGACTTACAACATTGCAAGGACATAACAGATGGGCACTCCAGGCCATCACCAGTTTGCAGCCTCGGTGGTGTCCAGGGATGTGTGCCTTTTCCGGGACCTGCCTCAGAGTGAGACCTCAGGAGGCCCTGCCCAGCACCCTCATCCGGACTTACCCACCCATGCTCTGCTCTAAGGCGCGGTGGGCACCCAGGTTTGTGGGCAGGGAGTCTGAGCTGTGAAGAACGGGGAGCCTGGGGCTAACTGCTCACCTGGGGCAAAGCGCTGACTCAGGGAGCAGCCTTGCACAGAGCCCCAATGCCACCTGGTAGGGGGCTGCCAGGAGTGTGCTTGCTTTGTCTGATTTATTTGGGCTTCAGGAACACAAAGGTGGAGGGAGGGTTTTGTCCTGAGGATGCCTGCAGAGAGGCGTGGACATAAAGTGTGGTCTGAGATGGCACGGCCGCAGGGACACTGGGTCTCTGGGGGCCTTTGGAGCTGGGCTACTCTTGGAACCTCAGCAGAGCAGTTTGGCGTCTTCTCGGGGTTCAGCGTCTCTGTCCCTTCCTGGCCGGACTAGCTGGTATTCCCTCTGCCTTTTCACTCTCTCTGCTGGTCACTGCCTTCAGGAGTGGACTCCTGCTTGCTTCCTCTTCCCGTTTGTATCCTTGGAGCTAAACCCATCTACAAACTGCCCTGGTCTCTTGGCTTTTAATTCCACGCTTCTTTGAAAAGATGCTTATTGAGCTTCGGAGCCCTGTCGTAGGAGATGGAGACATGGCTGGGAAAACACAGACAAGGTTCTTGCTTTCTTGGTGGGCAAACAATAAAAGAAGCAAGATGGGTTCAGAGTGTGAACATGCTGAGGGGTTATAAAAAGAGGGAGGTGAGATAGGGATGGGGTTGGTTGGCTGGGTGGTCAGGAAAGGACTTCCTGAGCCGGCTAAGTGTAAATGCCACCTGAATGGCCAGGACCCGCTGGCCAACATGGGGACGAACATTGCAGGAGGCTTGAGCAGTGAGTGAGTGGACTGTGCCCCCACAAGCATTGGGAGTGGAGGGGGAGACTGAGGGCAGGTTTCTGGACAGGCTTGGACTTGACTCTAAGGATTACCATGGGCTGGCTTGCCTGGGCAGCAGTTTGCCCCCTCGGTCGGGAGCAGGGATACAAATTCATGCTCTTCCTGCCTCTGAGAATAATGATCAGTAATGACACCAGGTCTGCGCATCACTCAGCAGTTCCAAATCACTCCCCCACTGTGATCTCACTGAACACAGGGCCTGCCCCAGAGCGCATCTCCGAACAGGAGTGGGACTTCAGCACTGTTCCTTGTTTGCTTCGTTCCAAAAGCAGTGCTCTTCCCACGGAATGCCCTTTTCATCTCCCAAGAACCCACACGCAGGAGGAGAGCACACTGTGTGGGCATGCCCCACCCATCAGGCTCGCTTTCGGTGGAAGTATTCCGAAATTCCAGGGGCTTAAATTGTAACCGGACAATCAGTGGGTCTGTGCTGCCTGTCACTCACTACTCGAGCCAATGAAGCCGAGACTGGGTTGGGTCATACATGAGCGTTTATCCCAGTCCTGCCTGCAGCATGGGGAGAGCAGCAGGTCAGCCTCAGGAATCTGCTCCGCACCCGCCATAAGCCAGCTGCTTAAACAGTAAAAGCACAAAGGAAAAGCAGGCAAAAGGCAGTTTACAGACATGCAAAAGGACTGGGGGTCTTCAAAGGGCTGAGTGATGTGCAAGGGCTGGGGTTACAGGGGAAATAGCCAGGGGAGTGCCAGGTGGGCGGTTCACAGGTGAGCAGGCTGGAGGGCTGCAGAGGCCTGCAGGTGTGCAAAGGGCTGGCGGTTCTGGTTTCTGCAGCAAAGCTGTTCATCTTCCCATGATAACGGGCAGCTCCCAATGGGGAGGAAGGGCTGTGTCTCCCCGTGCGCTCCAGCCAGGGCAGAATGTGCCTTCTGTGATCAGAATAAAACAGTCCTATTAACACAGCATGATTCATATTTCTCATAATACCAGCTGGCTCCCCAAATTCTATTGCTGCCCCCTTTCAAAATGAGGTAAGTCATGTCTATCTCACTTAAAGTACAAGCATCATGATGACAGCGGGGGAATGGGGTTCCCCTCCATGTGTCTTTCTACCACACCCCATCCCCACCCAAGCAGCTGGAAATCAGAAAGGGGGAGAGAAAGGACAAACCCTCCCTTTGGAGGGCGGAACCCAGAAACCCAGTCCATTCTCCTGCTCACATCTCAGCAGCCAGAACTTAGCCACATAGCTACACCCGAAGGCACTCTAGTTCTGCTATCACCTAAAAACTGGGTTTCTATTTACTACAGAAAAGGGAGGCAATGGATATTGGGGAATGTGAAAAATTAAGGACACCTGCTAAACAGGGCTCTGGAGGGCTAACTGGGCTCAAATTAAAAACAAACAAACCAGAGCCTACCAGCAATTTCTGCACAAGGGCCTCTTATGCAAACCATACTTAGAGGGAGCCTCTGTGCTAAACTGCCTGCTTGCTCTGTATGTCTGCTAGTGGCTCCTTATAAAGGTTTCCTGGAATCCCATTTCAACCAATAGTATTGAGGCTTTTCCTGTCCAACGGGAGCTGTGGAGCTCTGGTCCAATCAGAGCTCCTCTATTCTGACCAATCAGGAAAGCTCTATTCTAACCAATCAAGACAGTGCCTTTTGGGCCAATAAAACTGTGAAGATTTGATGTCCTCATTTGCATGAGGATAGACCAATCAGGAATCAGAGGTAGGAGCATCTGTCCATATAAGACAGTTCCCCTGCAGCTGGAGGAGCACACTTTCCACCAGAGCTTGAGAACAGTTTAGCTGGGAGAGCAGAGCCACCCAAAACTGCTTGCTACAGGAGTTCCACAGCCATGCAGTTTTGCTGTGGCACTTTTATGCTGTTCCTTAGCAGTGCTGTATTCACAGCCATACTGTATCCCTGCTGAGCTGTTGCACCAGATCAAATTTTCCTCTTCACTGTCTCCCAAATTTCTTCTTCCTGTTGGCATTGAATTGGTGGCAACATTTGGTTGACAGGAACAACTATTTCTGGCATAGCTTTTGTATTTATATATTTTTTTTTATTATGAAAGCAATACATGCTAAGAACCCAGAAATGTGTAAAGGCAAACATCATGAGTAATTCTATAGCTAACTATTGTTTAAGATTTATGGGGTCATATCATACACATTACTTTGTAACCTTATTTCTCAAATAACAATATAACCCTGACAGTCTTGGCATATTTATAACTATAGGTTTACACCACCATCATAGTTTTTCAGGGCATGTTTTGATGATTTGTCATAAACTTGAAGATAGCTGTAATTTGCATTTACTTGCTTATGAGGATCAACATCTTTACGTATTTGTTGGCCATTTTTATTTATTTTATGAATTGCCAGTTTACATCCTTAGTCTATACTCTCTCCTACTCATTTGAAAAAATGTACTGTATATATTTAAGTATTAGCAAATACTCATGTAGTGCATATATGCACTAAGCACTGTTCTAAGTACTTATAATATTTAATTCTTACAACAATTCTATAAGGTAAGTGGTATAATCTCATTATTATATATGAGAACTTGAGACACAGAAGATTAAGCAATATGCTAAATTCTATATAATAAAAACCTAATATGCAAAGTGTTGGGTCATCCATTCAACCAATCAAAGCATAATATGCTAATGATATGTTTCGGCCACTCAACTGCTGGCTATGATGTGCACCAGGCTTCTGGTGTTGTATAGTTGTGCAATGCAGAAAAGGCAAAACTGGGGTTCAAACTCAGCAGTCTGGTTGCAGATCTTTGTTCTTAACTACTAGACATTTTCATTCATATTTTTGTCTGTAATAGATTTTACAAAATTGTTTTTCCCATTTGTCGGTCTTTTAAAGTTAAAAGCCCTCCTTCTATCCCCCCCCCCCTTTTTTTTCAGGCCAAGCTTCTTTTCTTTCTTGTTCACTTCAGCCCACAAAGTAACTCTGCACCCTAACTTTTCTGGCATTTATTGCAAGTACTCATACAAGTGAGATCATAAATGTAAATGCAATGGGTACACTCTAAGTCCGTCAAAAACATGTCACCCATGAGGATGCTAATGTTTTTACTCTTAGAAATATTGTGCACAAAGTTATAGCGAGTTAGTGAAAACAGGGAGCCCAAGTGGGGGCGGGGTCTTCAGACACAGACCTACCCAGCGCTCTCCGCTCTCTGGGGCTCCAGTTTGGAAAAGTCCTAATGGGCATACAGGATCTATGTTTCAGGTTAATTGAAAATTTATGTATTTATTAATTCCAGAGAGAAAAAGAGAGGAGGAAAGAGGAGGGAGAGAAAATCACCCATTTGTTCTTCCGCTCGATTGATTCTGAAAATAGGAAAATTAAAGATTGCCATGAAAAGATGCACTCAATCCTGAGGCAGTCGGTGAAATGCCAAGTTCACCTACAGCTTGGGAAGCTGTGGGGCACAGCGGCCCCCACCCCGTGCGGAACCCCAGCGCTGCGGCCCAGCGCGCCCTCGGCCGCCACGTGACGGCACCGCCCGTCCCGCTGAGGGGAGGTGGGGGGAGAAGAGGAGGGGGAAGAAGAGGAGGGGGGAGAGGAGGAGGGGGGGAGAAGCACCGCCCACCACCCGCCGGCAGTTCAATAGGAAACCGAGTGACCGCCCCGCACAGGGCGGGCCCAGCCACCGCCCTCCAGTGGGGTCCGGGCGCCCGTTTCCGCCCAGGCGAAAGGGTGAGGCGAACGTCAATCAGGCGGCCCAGCCAATGGGCTCGCGCGCTGCGCTCGGGTCCGCGCCCGCCTCGGCCTTCCCGGCGCCCGCGCAGCTTTTCCTCAGGCCGCCGCGGCCCTCCGCCTGCGCTCCCGTTTGCGTCCTCGCGCGCCACTCCCGGGGGATGGCGGGTGGCGGCGGGAACGAAGGCCGGGCCGACTCCGCGAAGGGAAGCTGCAGGCGGTGGCCTTTTCTGCGAGCCCCAGGTCAGCAGGGTAAAGGGACGGCGCGCGCGGGCCCGTCGCCATTTTCCTCCGCTTGACTCCCTGGGGCGGTGGGAGAAAGGGCGTTGGGCCGGCCGGAAGAGGCCCGGGGGCTGGGGCGGGCGGGCCGGCCTCGAGGGGGACCGCGGGTGCCGGCGGTGCGGGCGGGGGATGGGCGCCGCGTGGCGCGGCCGCTGGCCCCAGCCCCCTCCGCTTCCCGCCCAGCGCCTCGCGGCCGGGGGAGGGGTCATTCTTCACATTCTTCCCCCGCCCTTCCCCCCGCCGCTTCCAGCTTGGCGGGAAGTCCGGCCCCCGGTCGTAGCCCATTGGCCGGCGCTTCCTCCCGCTGTAGCGCGACTGGCTACTGGAGTCGCCAGGTCCCCTCACGTCACTTCCGCCATCAAGTTTGTGGGCCGGTGAGACCTTGGCCTTGGCCGGGCTGCGGGAGGGAAGGCAGGAAGTGCGGGGGTGGGGGGCCCCCTACGCGGGCGGGCGTGCGGGCCGGCCGCCCCAGCCCCGGCTCCCCGCTCCCAGTCCACTCGGCCCGGCGCAGCCGTGCCGCCGGCCGTCCTTGGCGGGGAGGGGTCGGGCGGAGTAAACGGGGTCGCGGGGAGGGTTGCCTGGCGCCCTGGGCCACCGCCAGCGGCCGCAGCCCTGAGCCGTGGCTGCACTCCTGGGTGCAGATTGCCCGTACACGTCCCCGGCGGGCCCCGATGCGAGGAATATGTAACCTTTGTGTCCTTGGCCGGCAATGTCCTTCTGCCCAACTTTTACAGTAGGGCCTGGACCCGTGCCCTGTGTGTCAGAGATGAGGGTGTGTTTTAATAAACTTATTTACGAGAGTGTTGGCAAACGAGAAGGAAGCATTGGGCACAGTGAGTGTTAAATTCTTGAAGTAATTAGGAGACTGGATGAGTTTACTTTGTAAAATTTTACTTATAAGTACTGTGTTCTTGGCACTGAATTCCTAAGTTAAAACCTCATTTAGCAGTCCTCTGCGTTTGTTTATATTGACCTGGAAATCTTGGAAAAGTAAAATTATGTATTTTAGGACACGATTGTTTATATCCAGGTTTTTTGCTGTAAGGCTGTCAGGTTCAGGGAATATGCATAATTAAGGAAGTAAATACAGTACATCTAAACTTGTAAGTTATTTTGAGTGGTTTAGTCAGGATGTTTATACACAGTTGTTAAAAGTACTGTTTTTAAACTTTTGAGCTTTTTGATCGTAAGACCCCTTTTAAATTAAGTTACGATTAAGTAGCATTTTAAAACGTGTCATTAGTGTACAATTATAGTTTATGTGGGAAATGAACCCTTTTTGGATAGTTATTTTGCAATCACAGCTAGAGGATATTTTCCTCTTCACAAAATTGAAACTTGAATTTGAGAGATTAGGGAATTTTGCAAGTGTAGTAAAGAGAAAGTTTGTAAATCATTTAGTTCAGACTTGTTAGAAATATAGACCAATGTTTCAAACTGTAGATTCGTTGAGTCATTAAATCAAATTAATCATCAGAATTTTTTAAAAATATAAAATATTCGTTGGTTCAGCTGTAGTCGTGTATTTCTGCAAAATATCTTTCTGACAGCGTCAAAAAAAGTGAAAAAGTTATTAGGTCTAGTAATAATTAATGTCGTTTTCTAATACTTTTATTTAAACAATACAACAAAATTTAATCAACAATATAGTTGCCGTTGTTTTCTACTACTTGTGCCCAACACTCAGGAAGCATTTTAATCCCTCTGTTGTAAAATTCTTGTGCTTTTGATGCAAAAAATTCGGTCAATGCATTTTTGAGGCATTCTTCATTATTAAATTTTTTTCCAAGAAGAAAGTTTTGCAAAGAACGAAACAAATGGTAATCGGAAGGGGCAACATCAGGAGAATATGCAGGTTGAGGGAGGACTTCCCATTCCAACTGGCGCAGTTTTTCAGCAGGGATTCTTGCAGTATGCGGTCGTGCGTTATCGTGGTGAAGAATTACGCCCTTCCGATTAATCAGCGCGGGTTCTTTTTCTCTTAAAGCTTGGGCTAACCTTTCCAATTGGGCACTATACATTGCACTTGTAATGGTTTGGTTAGATGGTAAAAGTTCATAATGAAGAATTCCTTTAAAATTCCACCAAACACACAACATCACTTTTTTCACATGCAAGTCAGGTTTTGGCGTGGGCTGCGGAGCCTCATTTTTGTCCAACCATTGAGGCCACCTTTTCAAATTAACATACAGCACCCATTCTTCATCTCAGGTAACAATTTGCTCTAAAAACGGCAAACGGTTTTGATGAGAGAGGAGCGAACTGCAAATTGTGACTCTTTGATTACGGTTGTTGTCTGTCAACTCATGAGGAACCCATTTTCCAAACTTTTGGACTTTGCCAAGTGCACGCAATTGATTGGAAATTGTTTTTTGTGAACAATTTAAAGTTGTCACAAGCTCTTGTTGGGTAATTTGAGGATTTTGCACCAAAAGAGCTTGAAGAGCTTCTTGATCAAAATTGGACACACGGCCTCAACCACTCTTGTCATCTAACGAAAAATTTCCCTCGTGAAATTTCTCAAACCAACGCTGGCATTTTCTGGCGCTAACTGCATCTTGACCAAGAGCACTACAGATGTTTTTTGCAGCCTCACTTGCTTTTCTTCCTAATTGGAACTCGTAAAGCATGCAGTGCCGAATATGCTCTTCATCCGCCATCTTCTTAGCCCTAGTTTTGCAACAAAAACCAAACCAAACACAAACTTTTTCAAGCAAAACTTGTTAATTGCACTTCACATGTTCTGTAGATACCACGTGTTTGAAGGTTATGTCAATACAAGTCAACACCAAGCAAGATTTTAAACGAATGTTTAAAAACGACATTAATTATTACTAGACCCGATATTTTAAAGGGTATTTTTAATAGCAGTTCTGTTTATTTATATTTGGTGGAGTATGTTTATGTTCCCCTCAAGTTCGTTTTCAGGTATGGAGGAAATTTGTCATCAGTGACTAGCACAACATGCTTTTATAATCTCTTTAATATTTTAATAGTCTGAAAAGCTTTTAGATAGTAAAGGATGTTCTCCACCCTAGAATATTAATTGCCAATTACTATTTCCAATGGCTAGGTGAGAATTGAAGAATCCAGATCCCCAGTTCTAGTAATGAGTTGTCAATACTGCCTCATGTGACCTGACTGGAGTAAAGGCGGTCTAGTCAACTGCATGCTCTTTGCCTGTGTGGGTGCACTTCGTTAAATGACCAGATAAATGAGAGCCACCACTTTTTTTTTTTTTTTTAATACTAAGTCTTTGGAATCTGGAGTGTATTTGGCAATTCAGCACATCTCACTTTGGGCTAGTTGCATTTCCAGGTGCGCAATAGTTAATGGGGTTAATGGCTACTGAAGAGACTGGGAATTTTCAAAAATTAACTTTTTCCTGATGAGTATGTGCAGTTTTGTATTAGTAAAAAATGTTCCCTTCACAACCTCTTTTCGGATAGGAGGAAATTGCATCAAGTAATTTTTTAAGGTTCTTTTCTAGGTCTAAGATTGAAGGCAACAGACAGCTACACTTTTAAGTATTACTTTGCTTTTCTATGAATATTTTAAGAGATTTTAGAGGATCTTTTAAAATGGCAGATATTGTTGAAACCGGTTTGGCTCAGTGGATAGAGCATCGGCCTGCAGACTGAAAGGTCACAGGTTCGATTCCGGTCAAGGTATCTTGGTTGCAGCCACATCCCCAGTGGGGGTTGTGCAGGAGGCAGCTGATCCATGTTTCTTTCTCATCGATGTTTCTAACTCTATTCCTCTCTCTTCCTCTCTGTGGAAAATCAATAAAATATATATTTTTTTAAAAATTCAGGATTTAGATAGTTTCATCAAGAGCATCTTATGTACCTGCTCTGAGAAAGAAAATGGTCCTTTTGCCAAGGATGGCCTAGTGTTTGGCTGTTTAAAATTTTGGTGCATTGTTTGTGTAGGTCAGGATATAAAACAAGGATCTTACATTAGAATTAGGTTAACTTCAGTTATATCTAAAAACATCTTGTCAATTTCAGGAGCCATTCATTGCTAAAAATACTGCAGATGCTCTGTCCAATGAATCAGAATACTATCGGAGAGTTTGATGAATGATAATGTAATATTCAGCCAGCTTCATCAGCTAATTGCATTAATATTCAACCAGAGTATTTGAAAGTGAAGTAAATCTTTAGTAAGTAGCCAGTATTCTAATTCTGATTTGTATTGATAAGTCAAACTGAATGATGATTCTGAAGGAAATAGTTCTTGTTACTTGTATGGAAGTTTGACAAAAATTAAATGAATACAACCATAAGATGGCATGTGAATAAAGGCTTTTAAAAATAAAGCTTTCTGAGCTACTTTATGAGTATGTAAGTTTATGTAAAACGAGCATGTCAAATTCAAAGGCTAACACAGGCCAAATGAACAAGGATTAAGTTTACGTGGACTGCAAAAAAAAAAAAAAAAGCTTCAATTTTCATAGGAACATAGGTTTATTTTGATAGAGACATGCTGAATACAAAGGGCTGAAATAAATGAGTCATTAACATAAAATAATAGAACATTTTAATAAAAATTAAAATTTTTTCTTCAACATTAACTTATCAGACACTGAATAACTGCACAAATTATTATAATAAGTCTAACGCAAATAAACCTATTTTTCTTGTTCTCCAAAAGCGAAATATTTCCTGTTGGACACACCAAACAAGTCAATACAAGACTAATGACTTGGCAATTGGCTGCTAAAATATTCGCTGTTAGTATTAGTGGAGAGAAATGGTGGGCCTGTGCATAAGGGAAATGAATGCAACACTGTTATAGTAATCAGTCATAAGGGAATGTTGTAGTTTATTATTATTATTGTTGTAAAAATTAAGTTTTTAAATTTTTATTACAGTGTTTCTTACATACTGTTATATTGGGTGGACTGCAAAAATATTTGTTGTGTGCCGAAAGTCTGACATCTTGATGTAAAGGGCAGGCAGCCCAGACTTCTGGAAGGACATTTTAGCTCAGATGCCTAAGCTCTTAATAGGTATTCAGTGTTTGGAAAATAAGAGTCTGCCTGTTTCTGGACTAAGTGAATTTAGCATGTTTTAAGAATTTAGAATCTAGTTTGCTGCTTGCTTTGGCAGCACACGTACTAAAATTGGATAGAGAAGATTGGTATGGCCCCTATGAAGTATGGCACAAATTCAAGAAGCATTCCATAAAACAAACAAACAAACAAAAAAAAACCACCTTTGGTAAATGAAAATTTTACTTTATCAATAAGTAGCCAGAATGTGATTTTAGGATCATGACACTAAACCTTTTGGTCAAGACTTATTTGTAAATGTGATAAAAGCTATGGATTCTTGTAGAAAACCTATACTGTATAAACAGTTTTGGGGCTTATGAGGCCCATTATGGATATAAGAACCCTAACTTTAAAGTGTTGACTATACAAGTATGTTAAACATTATGATTTATCATACACTTCATTTACTAAAATATCAGTGATTTTAAAATGTGAATATTGCCCTGGCTGGTGTGGCTCTATTGGAGCATTGTCCTGTGTAGTAAAGTGCATCAAAAGGTTGCAGGTTCACGCCCAGCCAGCCACATAGCCAAGGTAATGTTCCATCCCTGGTTTGGCTGCTTACAGGAGGCTATTGATCTAAGTTTCTCTCTCACATTGATGCTTCTCCCTCTCCCTTCCTCTCTAAAATAAAAATTTGAAAAAATTTGAAAAAAAAATTAGTTATGGAACCTTACTTGATGCAGTTAATACAAAAAGTTTATTCATAATTTTAAGTAGATTTCTTCTTCATAGCACTTTTTTGTTGTTGATTTCTCTCCCCCTTTTAAATTAAAGAAGTTTTTATCAATTACAGTTGTCATTCAGTACTATTTTGTATTAGAGGTCTGGATGCACGAAATTGGTATAAGGGCCTCAGCCCTCGCAGCCCCAACTTCATCTGGAAGGATGTCCGAAAGGCCATTCTGCTGTCTGGTCTAATAAGCATATTACGCTTTATTATTATAGGTTTGTTTCAGGTGTATAGTATAGGGATTAGAAATGTATATAATTAAAGAAATGACCCCTCCCCATAAGTCCTAGTATCCATCTGACACCATACAATTATTATTACAGTATTACTAAATGGGGAGTTAGCCCACAACACAGGCATGTGCCCTGACCCCAGAATCTGAACTGTGACCTCTTGGTTACCACTGAGCCACACCATTTGGGCAAAGATAAGTATTTTTGGCAGTCTCACATATATCTGAGAAGATAAAATGGTCGTAGTTTCTCAAACTGATTTAACTTACTAAGAAGAATAATTAACCATTTGTTGAATACTTAAGATTATTAAGGTGCTTTGCATGTGTTCCCAATCCCCAAAGCAATGCCATGAGGTCTGGCTGCAATAGTTTCCATTTGGAGATGAGAGAACTAAGTCAGTAACTTGCACAAGAAAGCAGCCTCTAAGTAGCTGCTTGACCCCAACGCTATTACTCTTAGCTCCTTTCTTGTATTGCTTTGTTGGGCTGAAATCTGTTTCTTATATATTTTGTCCAAGTTGAATTATGATTTTTAGGCAATCAAATTTTACATATACATACACACATACACATATATATACATACACACACACACTTGAGTGGCCTGATTATTATGATCTCTGAACACAATCTTGTCACTCAGTGTATATCCTATATCAGTGGTAGGCAAATTGTGGCTCATGAGCCACATGTGGCTCTTTGGCTCCTTGAGTTTTTAGCAAAGGCCAGTTAAGAAGTATCCTAATAAGTTAATATCATTGTACCTAACTATATAGTATAAGTTTTAAAAATTTGGCTCTCAAAGGAAATTCCATTTGTTGTACTGTTGATATTTGGCTCTATTGATATTTGGTTTGCCGACCACTGTCCTATATAATAAAAGGCTAATATGCAAATTGTCCACTCTACCAGGAGTTCGACAGGCAGGCTGGCTGGACCCCACTCAAACACAAATTCATGCACTGGGCTATATATATATATATATATATATATATATATATATATACACACACACACACACACACACATACATACAGTATATATATACACACACACCCCGAGTGGCCAGATTATTACATGTTCAGAGATCATAATAATCTGGCCACTCAGTGTGTGTGTATACAGAGAGAGACCACTTATTTATGCATTCATACATTGGTTGATTCTTGTATGTGCCCTGAGTGGGGATTCAGCCACAACCTTGGTTATTGGCAAGACGCTCCGATCAGCTGAGATACCCTGCCAGGGACAATCTTAATTTTTAATGGGGAGGGGCAAGCTACAGATTGAGGAACTATATGAATAAGGATAGAAAATAGCTATAAAAGTATGTTACTTATTTTAAAAGAATTATCTGAAAGGCAAAATTCAGGTAGCATCTTGTTTGAGAATGTTTGCAGCTATGGGATATTGAGAATCCATCCACTAGTATTTGGCATTGTACTTGGTGCTTTTTGTATTTTATTTTCTCTTAACATCTCTCTAAGACTTGTCTGATTTTTAAATATATATAAATTAAAATAACAGAGCCCCAGAGATGATCTGAGGACATGGTAAATAATCCAGGCTCCAAGCAGCTCTTTGATTCTGCAGTACATTTTATAGAAGGGAAAATATCTCAAGAACAGAAAATGCACTAGCTACTCAACTCCTTTCTCGTTCCCAGAAGCCAAGAAATATATGGTTGTGATAAGTGTACATGTTAGCGTTTTTACTTTCTTTTTTTTTTTAAATAGATTTTTATTGATTTTTTACAGAGAGGAAGAGAGAGGGATAGAGAGTTAGAAACATCAATGAGATAGAATCACCAATCAGCTGCCTCTTGCACACCCCCTACTGGGGATGTGCCCGCAACCAACGAACATGCCCTTGACCAGAATAGAACCCGGGACCTTTCAGTTTGCAGGCTGACGCTCTATCCACTGAGCCAAACCGGTTTCGGCCTTTACTTTATCTCTTAATGAGTATTTCCATGGGTCCTTATCATTCTTAAATAGTAGTATTAGGATTGTATTTTGTGGTTTTTAAAGCTTGCTTAATTAACAGTGCCTCCTCTCAGCTGTTAGATATTAGTTTTAAAAATTTGCTCTAATCATGTACAAGAGGCAGCTGGTCGATGTTTTTCTCTCATTGACGTTTCTAGCTCTCTAGCTCTCTCCCTTCCTCTCTGTAAAAAATCAATAAAATATATTAAAAAAAAAAAAAGAAAAAAAAATTTGCTCTAATCAGATGTTTTCTTAAAAACTGCAGGCTGCCCTAACTTGATTGGCTCTGGATAGAGTGTCGGCCTGCAGACTGAAAGGTCCCAGGTTCGATTCCGGTCAAGTGAATGTACCTTGGATGTGGGCACATCCACAGTAGGAAGCAGCTGATCAATGTTTCTAACTCTCTAGCCCTCTCCCTCTCTAAAAAAATCAATAAAATATATTTTTTTAAAACCACACAAAAACTGCAGGCTGAGAACCATCAGTGGATCACAAAATCAATTTATTGTATATAATAAAATATAAGAGTAAGAATTAGTGCTGATTTTTTAACAGAATTAGTGTTTTATTAGTATACATTTATAGACATGTGCTACTTAGAAATATAAAAGACTTTTATTGCTGTGGATTGTGGAAAGGTAGAAACCACTGCTCTAATGAATAGTGATGCTGAATAATATCTTCCTCTTGCTCCTCACCCATCAACACCCAACTTTTGGATTATATTTGTATATATTTCTCTCAAATGGAAGATCATTTTAATAGCCCTTGGTAGGTAAATTGCCAGATTGGTTACTACTGGGTCAAGAAAAATAGAATAAAGTAAAGCATGTCACACTTGCAAGGTTGAAAAATGACGAACTCTTAGATACTACATTTAATTTTAGATACTTACATTTGCTGATGATTCAGACATTTTAAATGAGAAAATCGGTCAGGGTTGAGGTTAGGATAGGGGGACCACTGGCTTACTGTTGGTTTGGAATACACCCTGTACACTAGAATAAGAAAGGCTTGTGTTGTTTATTTATTTATTTTTTAAGGACAGTTGTGTTCATGTTCTTACCTTGAATCATCTGGTCTTATAGAATAGAAATTGGCTCAAGTACAGTAAGTTTGGAGATCCAATGATATTTCCTATAATTTGGGCAACTTGTTAAACTTAGCACCTATGTAAAATAGAGATGATGACTATTAAATAAGATGGAACACGTGAAGGACTTGACGTGAGCCCTTTCATATGTGTATTGGATGCCTGTTAAGTTTCCCCCCTAATTCTTACAGATTATTTAGTTTAGAGTATTGATGCTTCAGCTAGGAAAGCTGAGGGGATTGGAAAGGCTAAATTACAGTGATTTGAACCTTTGTTTCTATTGACTTCAAATGAGTATTGTTGCTGTGAACATTGCTGAATACATTTCTATGTTTAATTCTCTTGGGAGTATGCCTATGAGTGGAATTTCTTGGTCACATGGTAAAACTATTTGACTTTTTTATGAAGTCTAAAACACCTGCACCATTTTACATTTCTGCCAGCGGAATACGAGGGATCTGTTTTCACCACCTACTTGCCGATAGTACTTAACTTGCCTTTTTGTCTGTTTTTAATTGTAGCCATGCTAGTGGGCCTGCAGTGGTTGGTGTCCCATTGTGGTTTGGTGGTGTTTCTCTGATGACTAATGAATGATGATGAGTGTCCTATTGAATCAGTGGCCATATGTGCTTGTGAGCCATATTTTTAAAGAAATGTCTGTTCAGATCCTTTGCCTTCATTTGTCATAAGTTACTTGTATGTATGGTGTGAGGCAGTGTTCCAAATTCATTCTTTTGCATGTGGGTATCTAGTTGTCCCAGCACTGTTTGTTGAAAAAACTTATTTTCCCCATTCAGTTGTCTTGGCACCCTTGTTGAAAATCAATTAATCCAAAGTATGGAGTTTATTTCTGGACTTTGAATTGCATTGAACTGAAAACCATGAGTGTTTTTTATTACAGGTTTTGGTTACTAAGTTACTAATTAGTAACTATGATATTAAATTTAGTGCATACCTTAGAAAGTAAGTAATCTACAGTTCTTAAATATAAAGTCTATAAATTGAAGACTAATATGGTTTGGATTAATTTGGGCATTATGATTTCTATTACAAAACCAAACTGATCATATTGCTTTAGTTCAGAGATTATTGTACCAAGGTATTAAATATCTTAGACCCTAACTTTGATCCTCAAAGCACCCTTGGTAGCATGGAAAACATGAGTTAGGCTAGCTTAAAAATTGGGATTTCTCTTGGCCATTGTGGCTCTGTGGTTGAGCATCCACCCTTAAACCAAGAGATCGTGGTTTGGATTCCTGTTCGGGGCCCAGGTTGCAGGCTCAATCCCCAATAGGCAGGAGGCAGATCAGTGATTCAGCATTGATGTTTCTCTCTCCCTCCCTTCCTCTCTGAAATCGATAAAAACATATTAAAAAAGAACTTAATGCCCTAGCTGGTTTGGCTCATTGGAAATAGCTCAGCCTGCATACCAAAGGCTCCTCCTGGGTTGATTCTGGTCCAGGGCACGTAGCTTAGTTGCAGGCTCCTCCCTGGCTTGGGCCATGGTCTGGGCTCATGCAGGAGGCAACCTATTGATATGTTTCTCTCCCATTGATGTTTCTCTCTGTCTTTCTCTATGTTCACATTGATTCCCTAAAAATCAATGGGAAAATATCCTCAGGTGAGGGTTAACAAAAAAGTAAAAACAAACCTGAACAAAAAGAACTTAAGAATTAGGCTCTCTTTGTGTGTATATTTTTATTTCCCTTTGTTCATTATGTTTAAATTGTGGAGTACACATGAAGTATAGGACTTTGGGGATTTGAAGTCATTAAATTTGTACTTTATAATGGGTTTATGTGTGTGTTTCTTTTAGGTGGGATACATGATTTTATGAAATTTTTGTTTCTAGCAAATACAATAAGATCACAAGTTGGTAATAATCAAGTGATGTAAAAAGGTGATTTCTGGATCTTGTAAATATATTGTATTAGGAGTGGATTTAGATAACCAAGCATTTAAAATGACATTAACCAATCCCTGGCTGGGTAGGTAAGTTGTTATATCATTCAGATATGCCAAGATTGCAGATTTAATCCCTAGTTAGGGCACATACAAAAAGCAGCCAATGAATGCATAAATAAGTGGGACAACAAATCGATGTTTCTTTCTTTAAAAGAAAAATAATATTAACTGAATTCAGGAAGTAATACATAGATCATCCATAGCTATAATTTAAATTGCTGATTTGTGTAAGGTTTTTTGTTGTTGTTGTTGTTGTTAAACTTATATTCAAAGTAAGTGAAAAAAGTGATCTAATACTTCTTTTTTTCTGCCCTCCTTTAATCACACAGGAGAACCAGGATTACTGAGGAGAAAGCCTTCCTGCAGTGCTCCACTTCTCGTCAGTCACCTGGATGTTCTCTTCACTGTGGGATGAGGTAGTAGGTTGTATAGTTTTAGGGTCACACCCACCACTGGGAGATAACTATACAATCTACTGTCTTTCCTAACGTGATAGAAAAGTCTGCATCCTTGCGGCGTCATAGGAAGTTGCAAGCTAATTATACAATATATTTTAAGATTAATTTGTGTAAAATTGCTTTGGTGCACCATTTCTTCATGGCGTACAAGTTGCTTATTCTTTTAAAGACTACAAACTTTAGTCAGTAGACTGTATAGAGGGAAGATACTTTTGCTTATTTCTGTATATCAAAATAACTATGCTTTATTTAGATTGATGCTGATAATTTTATGTTGCATTTTATTTTGAAAAAGATTGTGCTCTCCATTCCAGAAGAAAAGATTGCTCTATCAGAGTGAGGTAGTAGATTGTATAGTTGTGGGGTAGTTATTTTACCCTGTTCCGGAGATAACTATACAATCTATTGCCTTCCCTGCGGAGTCGACTTGCTGCATTTTTTTATGTAGATGATACTGAAACTGGAAAGAATTAACTTTGACAGTGTTTTGTATTTACAGGTTTTTTGTTTTTTTTTTTATGCCAGTTGCTAATTTTCTCTGTTTGGATATAGTGTACCTACAATAGACATTTATTTAACACTGACATGTATTTCAGAAAGTTGAAGCTGATCAAAAATCTGAAAGTTGTGGAGAAAATTTCAGGCAATCTTAATGGAGAGCAGACCTATCCAAAGGAATTATGAAAAGGCTTGTCACCCTACACCCTCCTTTCCATGTCTGTGGGGGGTCCTGGGTGATAAGGGTAAATACAGAATGGAAAGGCACTGTTGGAGCTCAAATGGAGTTGTTTATGATTCATTCTCCCTGGTTTGAGGTGGCCTTGGGCAGTGTTGTTAACCTCTGCCCATTGGTGAGGTGATTGGATGGCTTCCTCTCTCCAGCCTGGAGGAGAGTTGGGTTCTGTTCCCTGGTGAGTCACAAAGACCTGAACTTTGCCCCCCAAATCTGAAGTGGTCCTTTGTTCACAATGGGGCTGGTCCCCTGGTCCCCTGAAGCTGTCACCTGGGGAAATACATAGTGTTGTTTTAAAGAAAATGTGAGGGTAATGCTAGAAAGGGCTGCTTGATTTTTATTTTATTTTATTTTTTTTTTAATAAGTTTTTATTGTTCATATTATTACAAATGTTCCTTTTTTCCCCCCCCACCATTGCTCTCCTCCACCAGGTTCCCACCCCACCCTCTGCCCTTTCCCCTCTCCCCATTGTCCTCATCCATAGGTGCACAGTTTATGTTCAGTCTCTTCCCATGCCCCACTCTCCCCTTTTCCCCAAGAATCATCAGTTCACTCCCCTTCCATACCTCTGATTCTATTATATACAATAGTTAATATTGTTCATCAGATTTTTTTAATTTCCTTGGTTTTTAGATTCACTTGTTGATAGTTACGTATTTGTTGTTCATAATTTTTATCTTTGTTTACTTTCTCTTCTGAAAGAACCCCCTTCAGCAATTCATATAATTCTGGTTTGGCAGTGATGAACTCATTTAGCTTTTTTTTATTAGTGAAGCTCTTTATCTGGCCTTCGATTCTGAGTGATAGCTTTGCTCGGTAGATTATTTTTGGCTGTAGGTTCTTGCTATTCATCACCTTGAATATTTCTTGCCATTCCCGTCTGGCCTGCATGGTTTCTGTTGAGAAGTCAGCTGACAATCGTATAGGTGCTCCTTTATAGATTACTACTTTCTTTGCTCTTGCTTCTTTTAATATTCTCTCTTTGTCTTTTGCTCTTGGAATTTTAATAATGATGTGTCTCGGTGTGGTCCTCTTTGGATTCCTTTTGTTTGGAGTTCTGTGCGCTTCCTGGACTTGTAAGTCTAATTCTTTCACCAGGTGGGGGAAGTTTTCTGTCACTATTTCTTTCAGTATGTTTTTGATATCTTGCACTCTCTCATCTTCTGGGACCCCAATAATTCTGATGTTGGTTCGCTTGAAGTTGTCCCAGAGGTTTCTTACATTATCTTCAATTTTCTGGATTCTCTTGCCTTCTAGCTTCTGTGGAGGAGTGTCTTCTGGCTCTTTATGTTCCAAATCTTTGACTTGATTCTTGTGATCTTCCCTTCTGTTTTTAGGACTCTGTAAAATATTTTTTATTTCAGACAATGTATTCTTTATTTCTTGTTGATTCCTTATCATTTCTCGATGACTCCTTATTAATTCTAGTTGATCTCTTTTCATATCCTCATAGGCCTTATCCATCTTTTCTAGGAAATTCTTGAAAAACCTTATAAGCGTAGATTTGAACTCTATATCCAGATGTTTTTTGTGCTCCATTTCTTTCGTTTGTGATCTATTTTGTTGTCGCATTTCGCAGTTACAGATGGGACGGGGTTTCAGGGAGGAGCCTGCAGCTTTGGCTTCTGTCAGCCCCGCCCTATGCGGGTCTGTCAGTGCTCGCTGCCGCCGGCGCCTCTGAGAGAAAGTGCCCTCGATTTTCGCCTGCTGCCAAACAGTCTATGCTCTCCCACAATGAGCCCGGTATTGGGGTTCAGTTCAGATGGAAGTGGAGTTGGAGGTGGCGTTCAGAGCAGTCTGGAGCCCCAGTCTCCTTCCCGTCAGGGCAATCCCGCGGCACAGCCGACCGTGCGCACAGCCGGGACCTCCTTTCACCACTTCCCCGGGGTTCCGCCTTATAGCCCGGCTCCCTATGGCTGAGCCTGAGTCCCCGGGGTCTGGCTTAAAACTGGGGATCAGAGCAGTCGGGGGCCCAGTACAGTCGGAGTTTTATCTCCTTTCCGCTAGGGAACGCCCGCCAGGCACTCCGCCTCTCCCTCCTCTCCGGCTCAGTCCTCTCCTCGCGCCTCGTCTCCGTACCTTGGCTTTTCCAGCTCCTCCGCACCTTCTTCTGGTTTTCTCCTTGCTTCTCACTGTAGAATTTCCAGTCAGTCAACCTTCCTGTAGTTCTGGGCAATGTCCGTTTTATATTTTAGTTGTATTTTATTGAAATTGTTGTGTGCGGCTGCGGCTAGGTGTTCACCTGGGCGCAGCCATCTTGGATCCCGGCTGCTTGATTTTTAACACCCATAAAGGCTCACGTTGTAGCTTTTTTCCAGTGGCCAAACTATGTTTTCTTGGGGTTTTATAATCAGGCAAGGCTAAGAGCTCCCTGTTTTAAGTACTTGCTGTTTTTATTTTGTTTTCAGAGAAGAAACAGGAAAATGTGGAGGTGAGTGAGGTCACTTCTTCCCAAATATTTACATTTATTCTAAATCTTGGTGTCTAAGACAGCAATTTTCAACTGGTGTGCTACAAGAACTTTTAAAACATGCAACATCTGACTATTTAGTCAGGGCACTGACTTTTCCCCCCCTAAATTGTAATAAATTAAATAAATAAATAAATAACAGCCAAATACTACCTCATTTTTTTTTGTCAGATCAGCAGAAAATATATATATATTGCTGTGCTGCAGAATTTTAGTAACTAATTTATGTGTGCCATGAGGTGAAAGGTTAACAATTGCTCATCTAAGATGACAGTGCAGTGCCATTCCCAGCAGGAACTTTGAATGAGAGAAAACATCAAATTCTCTCTTTGTTGGGTCTAACCCATGAGGTTTATCTGGGCCAAATTAATGTTTTTTTTGTTTCATCCCTAGCATACATGGGCAAGTGCATGGTCCAGAATTGTGGATATATTGTTTTGTTTTGTTTGTTTTTTGTAATAAATTGAGGGAATGGGAAACCAAAAGGTGCCAAAGAAAAGTGGGAAAGTTTAAGTTCTCTTAGACTTAAATCTTGACACCTGCTTGTGTGGCAAGTACAGTCGTGAAGTTTTGTATTTTTCTGGCTCGTGCTGCTTCCACTGTGGCTGTCATCTTCACTCTGCCTTTGGAAACTCATCCTTACTTAAACTGAGGTCTAAAGAAAAATGAATTTCTGTCTTTTATTAAGTTACATAAGGACCCATTTCATAACACCTACTAGCCAAATCCCAGTTAGTGAGTCAAATTATGCTACATTTTGTAAAAGCATTTGAAAGTGTCTTTGTGGAAAGTGTGATAGTCTCTGAAAGCTTGTTTTTGATAGCAACAAAAAGGTGTTCATAATTTGCTTCTGTTTATTATAATTAAAAGATTAAAAACAAAATAACTGGGTTCAAGGACTGGTTGCAACCTAGGATTTTAGCATCTAAAGAGGACTGCCAGAAAGTTAAATTGTACCAGTTGGCTACAGGAAGGATTTATACATAGTGTCACCTAATTTTTCACCTTATAAAGAGGTAAGTTTTATGAAGTTTGATATTTAAATTTGGCCATATAGTAAATGTTTTTAAAAGTTGGTGGCTCCAACAATATAAGGTGGACTAGCTATTTAGCTTCTGGTTTGCATTCCTCTGACACATTTTTGTTTCTTTGTAACAAGAGGTTTGATTTTAAGCATATAAGATCATATGACCGACCAGTAACATTTTTAAAGCATCAATGAAAGTTCTAGTTGGTTTAACTTTGAGGGTAAAAAACCAAAGCCTAATTTAACAGGTGATTTTGAAGTGCCTCTGCCAAGTAGAAGACTGGCAAGAAAAAAAGGGGGGTTCCTAGGAAGAGGTAGTAGGTTGCATAGTTTTAGGGCAGGGATTTTGCCCACAAGGAGGTAACTATACGACCTGCTGCCTTTCTTAGGGCCTTATTATTCCACGGTAACCTGTTTCCTTGCCACCTTGCTTTGGTTTAAACAGAGTTCTTTATGCACGCTTTCTTACAAATTAAAATATTGCAGGAATACCAAAGGAAACAAAGCCTGCTTTCATAATTTATAAACAGCAGCATGGTATCAACATCAATTAGTAAAAGCCAACTAATGAGAATTTAAGACTTCTGCATATTTGTCTCACTTTGGGGTCGCTGGAATATTTTGGAAAGCATTCGCTTTTTTTGTTTTTGGCCAAGTTCCCATCTCATCTAGACTGCTAGATGTTTTCCCCTAGTATATTACACCTAAAAGAAAGACATCTGATAAAACCATTGAAATACTTGTTCCCTACACTGTATTTGTAAATATTTATCTTGCTAATAAGTTCCTGGATTTGTCTTCTGATCTTAAAATTTGGCACAGTTCTTAGGGTGGTATTGCGTATTATGGAAATGTATCATTGCATTGAGTGAGCATTATGTAACTCTGATTGAATCTGTTAATGTGTGTAACAGCTGGACAGCCGAGTTGCTATAATCTGTTAAACACTTTTTCAATAAAAATACTTTCTTTAAAACGGTTTTTTTTAAATTACTGTTTCACCTCCACCCTTGTAGAATTAGATGCATTTTTTTTATTTGTAAGTATTTAGACTTCTATTATGGCTTATATTCTTGATTTCATTTTTTAACATTTAAAAGAAAATGATTTCATTATTTTCTCAGTAATTTGTTGGTTGTACTGACACTTTCAGGTGCATATTAAATTAATTTGAGCCATAGCCATCTCTTTCATTTTTACAAGCACTTGTATGCCTTTGTACACACAAGTACATATGCTGAGGACACCCTACTTTAATTATCATTCTTTGAGTCTGAACATGCCGACAACCTTGCAAAAACTTAAAACTACCTTGCAGAAACTTAAAAGTACTTAGCCTGGGGTATGTGTGCCCATTAGCATCCCAGGCACATTCAGTTATTTCAAACTAATTTGGACAGTAATACTTTAAAAGTTGAGGAAATGCAGTGTAGTTCCCTGTCCTGTCCTCCGCCTCGGAGAATGTCCAGTGGAAGGTAGAGATGGGTTCTAGGCATGTGGCAGCTTTAAATTTCCTCTATAAATTGAGATAGTTGGTTATGGCTTCTAAGACATTTTTGTACGCTGTGCAGTTCTTTAAAATCAAAAGATTTTAAAATAAAAATTTCAGTTGCTAAGGGGCAAAATTGCATCAGTTTATTTTTTAAAATTTTTATTTTATTTTTAAAAAGATATATTTTATTGATTTTTTACAGAGAGGAAGGGACAGGGATAGAGAGCTAGAAACACCGATGAGAGAATCATCGATCCCCACTGGGGATGTGCCCGCAACCATATTACATGCCCTTGACCCGAATCGAACCTGGGACCCTTCAGTCTGCAGGCTGACGCTCTATCCACTGAGCCAAACTGGTTTTGGCAAAATTGCATCAGTTTCATGTGCACTGAAAAATGCAAGAAAGTTAAACTGGCTATAGTAGGATTAAGGAATTTTAAGTCAGATTTTGTCTTATAAAAATGTTTTAATTTTCTCTAATCTTTTTTTCTTAATAAAGTATTTGGACCATACCAGCCAGCTTTTATTCTACACCCTCCCCCTAACCCCCATTTCATTGAATTAGGTTGTTCCTTGTTCCACCCCATTTTGTGTTTCTTAGTTTTCCTCCCACTTAGACTCTTATTGAGAGGAGGCTTTAAGGATATTCTAGGAAATGGACATACTTCCTTCAGCAGTGTTTGGTGGTTGAATGGCCCACACAAAGAAAGCATCTATAATCTGACTTCTTGGGATTCTAAAATCTGGCTTGAAACTCACAACTTAAAACTTTAGTTTGACTTAAAAGCTATTTTTTCCCTAAGTGAATAAGTGTTGGGATGGAATAAGTATATCAACTATTAATATTAGAACTATAGGATAGGCAAACTAGTGTTTCAAAGGAATGTGAAGGCTACCCAATGTTAGTATGGAAGCATAACCAATAATTGTCCTAAGTTCTTTGTAGCTATTAAGCTATTATGCCATAGCTAGTACATAGTTTCTATTCTCAAGGTGACCTTTGTGTCAACATTACTATTAGTTGGCTGTCAGATCATTCTCTCTTTATATGTACACTAGAGGCCCGGTGCACAAAATTTGTGCATGGATAGGGTCCCTAGGCCTGGCTGGCAATCAGGGCCAATTGGGGCCTTCAGGCTACTGGCCAGGGCTTGCCTTCCTTCTGCACCACCCCCTGGTGGTCAGCACACATCATAGCGAATGATCGAATTCTTGGTCAAACTCCCGAGGGATGCTTCACTATATATGTCAGAGAGAGACATCAATGATCAGGGAGAATTACTGACCGGCTGCTTCCTGCAGGCCCCATCCTGGAGGTTGGGACTGCAGCCCAAGCATGTGTCCTGGCCAGGAATTGAACCATGACCTCCTGGTTCATAAATAGGTCTACACACAACCACTGAGCCACTGGCACACTGTTATAAGGAATTCTCTTAGCAAGGCGCCCAAAAGAGGAAACAATTTTTCACAACACTAGCTGAAAGGAAAGCTGGGAAGTGGCTTAGGCCAATTGCCAGGCTGAACATAATCAACTTCACTAGTAAGAAAGACGGGGAACTGCACAGGGATTACAGCAGCAGACTTTGGGAGAAAAGGGATGAAGATTTTGACAGGTTCTGTTCTACCCCGGCCATTAATTTCTGGGCAGCCTCAGTTGGGCAGGACCCTTCCCAACCCCTCTGGGCTTGGTGAGAAATTCTCGGTTGAGACGAGAGGTTCAGTCAGAAGGTCGTATGGGACTTGACACTGCAGAGAGCTGACAGACCTAACGTGCTGCTGCTGGCACAGACTGGTACATAATTGGAACTGATGGAGCCTTTTCCCCCTTATTTAGAACAGGTTTAGGTTCACTGCAGAAAGTACATAGTTCACGTATATCCTGTGTCTAGTCCCCAACCCCAGCTTCCCCACTGTGGACCACCTGACGACAGTGGTACGTCATACTTTTTGTTTTATCCTTTGAAGTTCTTTCACCATTACAATTAGGCTAAGAGATTTCTTGTCCCATGGAAGGAGGACAATGCAGCAATGACCAGAGGACAGTTTCTTGGTTCTGAGTGCCAACATTGACTGGAAAATTAGTGGCAGAAGCAGGTTTTTTTTTTTGTTTGTGGTGTTTTTTTTTTGTTTTTTTTTTGAATTTTGCATAAACTTGTCAAGAGCCAAACCTGGAGGATTGAAGAGAGGTACTTCAGGCCAGCAGAGTAGAAGAAATGCACAGTGAGCATTCTCTACTGAAGACTTACACCAGCAAGTAGTGATAGGGAAAGAAACCTGTAGACTCCTCTCGGTGCTGGAGAAGTGGTCCCTGTGCTCTTCAGCTCTGGGGTGGCCACAGTGGAACTCCCTGGGGGCCCAGGGACAGAGGGTATTGGATTTGGGAGGACCACAAACCTAGTGGAGCCTGTGCACAGCATGGTACCTCAGCAGTGAGGCCTAGAGGCATGCCATGGCTCCCCACAAGGGATGCTGGGAAAACGGAAAACACTGGAAGACCCCCCCCCCCCCCCCAGACTTCCTGCTAGGGAACATGATTTCACTGAGGTATGCTTAGGTAAGGTGCCCTGGCTCTTGGTCTAGGGCAGGGGTCTGCAACCTTTAAGACATAAAGAGCCACTTGGACCTGTTTCCGAAGGAAAAAAAAAACCTGAGAGCCGCAAAACCATTGCGACATTTAAAACAAATATAACACTGCATATATTGTTTCTTACCTTAATGCTATATTCCGGATCGTGCAGTTAGCTGTCAATCTGAAGAAAAAGACTTTTTCACTTAACAATGTAAAATATATTTTTGCAAATTAATAGCTAAAATATTTAATTTACCTGGTTAATGGGATTTTTGCTCCTGAACCTCACTGCACAGTGTCAGCACATCAGGGCTGTAAGACGTAACCTTCATTTTCACACAGGTAAGTTGTTGGAGCCGCGGTAAAGCTTCAAAAGAGCCGCAGGTTGCCGACACCTGGTCTAGGGTGTAGACTGTGACCAGATCTAACCAATGAGATGTTAAGGAGTGGAGGGGAAAGGGTTTCAGAAGAGGTTCAGGAGGAGAAACAGCCTTACGCTGCTTTGAATTTGGTTGTGTGATGACCAGAGTTACTGCCGCCATCCTGTGATCAGAAGATGAACTACCCCACAGTGAGAGGGAGTGCTACTTGCAAAGAAAAGCTCCCCTCACTAGATTCCGTATAGCTCAGGGAAAGCCCCACATGTGCTGAAGTGTGAGGGAGAAGAGAAGGTGCGGAGGCTGTCCGCTAGGAAGGAGCCCTGTGGTTGGGATAAGAACCATATGGAGGCTATGGTGGGACCCTGAACATGAGCAGGCATAAGGTGGGGACATTTGTGAAACCTGGATCTTAGAAATCAGCCAGCAAGGACCAAGCTCAGATGACCTGTGAACCAGACAAATTTACCTGGTGCTGTTAGCCTTTGGAAACATATCACGCTCAGGGAGGGAAAGGGTAGGTGGAAAACCCTACATTTGAAAAGCTAAAACTGCTTTAAATCAAAACATTTATCTAAAATGGGATGAGATTTCAGTTTTCTGCCATTAACAGAAATGTGGCTCAAGATACTAAAAAAATTTTTTAAGTTTCTGTGCAACTGCAAATTTTAAACCTCTGCAGTTGCCCTAACTAACCAACTTACTATTCATAGGTAGAGAGCTTATTTGATGGGTTGCAATGAAATACTGATACAGAAACATTTTTAAAGCAAACTGATAGTGGACCTATTTCCCACAGGAAAAGTAGACTTTCTAGTTAACATCTCATTTTATACACCTAGTATGTTATTCAGAGTAATTAATATCAGCCTGCTTCACAAAATAGGCTCTCTATAAATTTGGTGTATGTGTATATCGTTCTTGCTTTTTGTGGTACCTTGTTGATAGAAATGCATGAAATTGTTTCCTTCCTTTGCTTTGCCTGGTAGAGAACCATGCAAAGTGAGAACAAGGTTCCAGTGTGAATGAATGTACTGGGCAAAGCAAAAAGTGCCTACATATATATAGATCCTTTGTTTCTTTAGTATATGTGCTGCCGAAGCAAGCACATGACCCTTTGTTGCTTAAAGTGTGCCCAGCTCTCTTCCATGCCTTCTCCCCGCCCCCATCATTAGTCTAGAAGCCATTGGTCACAGATCCTGATGGGGAACTAAGTCCTCTAGGTTGCATCATCATCCAGTCCATTGTTAGCTGCATAGGAAGCCAAATACTAAATCCTGAGGTGTAGTTCAAGTCTGAAAGTAGAGGAGTGACCATCAGAGGTAGGGTACTAATCAAAATGAGAAAAGAGATTATTGAGAAAATCTGAAAAGATACACAACACTTGAGGTCTAGCAACTTCCTAGATTGTAAATGAGAAGTTTTATGATTTTATAAATCACCCCCATTGGGGACAGTGTGGTGAATGGCCGAGCAGATGTCTGGATAATGGAAAAATATATTCTAGTTACTGGGAAAACTCCATTGAAAAAGAATATCCGGTTGATATGGAGTTATTTTGTGATTGAAGGAATGGTGGCCTAGTCCCTAAGAGAATCATGCAATATGCAATCCTTTGAACATGGCTTCTTTCACTTTTTCTAAAGTTCATATATGTTACATATGAATAGTTTGTTCTCTTATTGCTGAATAGTATTCTATGGGTATATCATTTTATTCTTTCACTGGCTGATGGGCATCTGGATGGTTTCTAGATTGGGCTTTTATATTTGATATTGCTATAAACATTTGCATATAAATTTTTCTGTGGATATCCATTTTCATGTCTCTAGGAGAAATACCTGGAGTGGAAGTCCTGGGTTGTATGGTATGCTGATGTTTAACCTTCTAAGGCAACGAATTTCAACTGGTGTGCCATAGCAGGCACATGAGTGTGCCTTAAGAATTTTTAAGACATGTACCGTTTCCCCGAAAACAAGACAGTGTCTTATATTTTTGCTCCCAAAGATGCACTAGGTCTTATTT
Source organism: Pipistrellus kuhlii (assembly GCF_014108245.1). Taxonomy (NCBI): domain Eukaryota; kingdom Metazoa; phylum Chordata; class Mammalia; order Chiroptera; family Vespertilionidae; genus Pipistrellus; species Pipistrellus kuhlii. The sequence continues at coordinate 48,058 of NW_023425459.1, read as the reverse complement.
TCAGGGGATGTCTTATTTTTCCATGAAGAATATGGTACACATTTATTGTTAAATGAAAATAAAGGAAATTTATTACCTGTGTACGGTACGGGAGTACTGTAGTTGTCAACACAAACCAGACAAACTGTGAATCCTACAATATCAAGAATTTACTCATTCAATGACAATCATGTCATCATCTTCTGGAACAGCATCATAACAATCCAATTCTTGAATTTCCTGGTGAATTTCTTGTGACTCCATTTCTTTCAGAATCAGTGGACCAAATCTCTCATGTTTAGCAATAGCATTCTGAGACAGAGCCTAGGAGGGGGGTGGGGGGAGGCCTTATTTTTGGGGGATGCCTTATATTTCACTCAGAAGGAAACCTGTAAGTAGGTCTTATTTTCGGAGGATGTCTTATTTTTGGGGAAACAAGGTAATAGCTGACTATTTAGTTCAAAACACCACACAGTAATTCACACAAATGGGTTTTTAAATGATTCTTCTCAAAACTATGATGTCCATCAAATTACACAAATATCAAAATGTTTTATCAACACGAGCAGCAATTACCTTCACTGCGTGCCTCAGAGCGTTAGGCTGGTTTCTGGTGGTCACCTACATGGAAGGGGAGATGTGAGTAGTCCCCATTTTGCAATGTACAGGTGGACACAGTCCTCTTTCCCTAGGATTTTGCTTCTTCAGGTATAAAATTTTAGAGGTGGCCTAGATGGCCTGTAAGATACCTTTCAAATAATAGAATCAAAGTCAGCTTAAGAGCCCATCTTGAGGAGACACTTAGGATGGCAAAAGAAATGGATGAAAATCAAATGCAGGTGCTGAAGGGAAAGTTTGCAAATCCGTTCAGTGGACTTTTGATAACATCTAATTTTAGGGAGTGACAGTACCAGGCCTGTGATGATGAGGCTTCTTCACCCCTCCAGCAGAGAGTACACTCTTGGAAGTAGCTTTGGTAGCCAGTTGCTTCCACAGGGTTTTAGCACTATTTGATTTTAGGGCAGTCAACTTTGATTGAGCCAGGGTATAGACACCTTGCTGGAAGCTAATCCAGCATGTCATAATTACAAGAGCTGCATCAAAAGGTTGATGAAACGTGGGCTCAACAAGGGCTGAGTCACATATGTAATTAGGGCTGGAAGGCACTTCTCCCAAACCTGAATAGGATGGTTGTTTACTGCCAGACAGCTCAGGGCATTTTAATCTACATGTTACTGCCTTCTGTTGGCCAACACCTGAACAGCTGTAGGCTATTCCCCAATCTGACAATGCTTCTGTAAACCCTACCCTTTGAAGTATATTATCTCCACCTTGCCTTAGGATAAGTTGTGTTAATAAAAAGAAGGGGTCCTGAGACAAGGGGAATGAAGGAGTAAGAATGAAAAACAACTAAGAACTTAGAACTTTAGCTCCTTTAGCTGAAGCTCCTCTGACTCCCAATGCCTTTCAAAATTATCTTTCATCTATGGACTCTTATTTAATCTACATATAACCGTTCTCCAGGTTGCTGAACTGTGTGTAATTCTGGGACAAGAACTCTGGCATTAATGGTGCCCAAATTGGGGCTTCCTGAACCCTGCAGCACCAACACTAACACCTCTTTACTTACCCCCTTCTCTTTCAGTTATAGCTCTGCAAGCTAGCAGCAGCACAGGCATTAGAGTGATAGATGTGCCATGGCACAGCTGTGAACACCTAGATCTAGTAGTGTTTAAATGTATTCTTTCAAAAGCATAATATGCAAATTGACTGAACAGCTGAACAGTGGATCAACAGTCCGGATGACCTTCCGGACGAAGCCGTGGCTGTGAGGGCCAAGGCAACTGGGGCTGTGAAGACCTCCTCTTGCACGAATTTTGTGCAACAAGCCTCTAGTTTTTAAATATAAAGTATCATGTCATTTGTTAATTGAGATAGCTAGCTTTACTACTTCTTTTCCAGTTTTCATGTCTTACTTCCTTTTCTTGTCTAAAAGCTCTGGCTAGAAGCCCCATATAATGTTGAATAACAGTGGTGTTGGCAAGCAATGTAATGCTTTCAGTATTTTACGGTTTAGTATGATGGTAGCTGTCAGTATTTCAGAAATGCCTTTCTCATGTTGAGGAACTTCTATTTCTAGGTTTCTGAATGTGTTTATTTTTTAATTATACAAGGGTATATTTTTTTAAATTATTATAAAAGAGTATTGTATTCAGGTATTTTGTGAAACTGTTTTCCTGTATCAATTGATATGATTTTGTTTTTCCCCCATGTATGTATAACCCATGGACCCAGACAATAGGATTAGTGAAGGTCTGGGGCGAGGGGCAGGCTGGGCTAGAAGTTAATGGGGAAAAGAGGGACATAGGTAATATTTTCAAGAATAAAGATTTAACAAAAAAATAAAAAAGATGTAACTTATCTTTTGATCAAGATGTGAGAAAAATTATCAGTATCTACTGCTAATAACATCTCAAAAAGCACTGCAAAAGTTTATAAAAAGAAAAATGCAAATTTTATTTTAAAAAGAGAATAAAGAATGTTAAAAATCATATATTTCTTGGGGATGTATACATCTTTAGATTTTAGAATGGCCATTTAATCAATCCCACACCATCTTGGGTGCTTTCACACTACCTGTGAACTGTCCTGGCAATGAAGGATGGAAAACTGTTCCTTTAGGCTGGAGAAGTATGTGAGACTTTTTAAAAAGATGTTGTCCTCCTGTATCTTACCTGAAAAAGCAAGTTATGTTTGTGATAATATTTCCAATCCAGACAAATTCATTGATTAATAAAAATAATGCTTCAAGGGATTCTGTTGTTTGAAACATTGATGCACTTTTCTCAATATTAGAAAATATAATCAATATATTTTGAAACACCTCCAAGAGTTACATACATTGATCATTTGGTGACCTTTATCTAAGATAAAGTATAAATAAAAGTTAACATCAGTTTCACAGAATTGTATGGTATATGTAAAACTACAGTGTTGTACTGACATAAAGACAGATTGAAACAGCCCCCAAATACACCCTTGACTCTGGTCAAATGTACTTCCACAAGGTTGTCCAGACCACTGAGTGGGAAAGGACAGTCTCTTCAACAAATGGCATTGGGAAAACTGGATATCCACATGCAAAAGAATGAATTTGGACCCTAATATAAACTGTATACAAAAATGAACTCAAAATGGATTAAAAATCTATTGTAAGACCTAATATGATTAACTCCTAAAAGGTAACAGGAGAAAAGCTTCATGACATTGTCTTTAGCAATGATTTCTTGAATATGACACTAAAAGCACAGGCAACAAGAGCTAATTCAGACAAATGAGAGGCCCAATGCACATTAACACTTATTTACTTAACCCCTTCTCTTTCAGTTAAAGCTCTGCAAGCTAGAGGCAGCACAGGCATTAGAGAGTGATAGATGTGCCATAGTTTTTAATATTTAAAAACTAGAGGCCTGACGCACAAAATTCGTGCAAGAGTAGGTCTTCACAGCCACAGCTGTGAAATTTGTGCAAGAGTAGGCTTTCCTTCCCCCAGCTGCTGGCACTGGCTTCCTTCTCAGACCTGGGCTTCCCTCGAAGCCCCAGCTTTGTCTGGAAGGACGGAAGGATGTCTGGGAGGATATTCAGTCTAATTAGCATATATGCTTTTATTATTATAGATGAGGCCACATCAAATTGAAAAATGTCTGCACATCAAAGAAGCAGTCAGTGTAAAAACACCTATAATATGGGAGAAAAAATATGTAAATTGCATATCTGATAATGGTTTAATATCTAAAGTATATAAAGGACTCATACAAATCAATAACAAAAAACAAAATAACCTAATTGAAAAGTAGGTAAAGGACTTGAATAGACGTTGGTATAGAAAGAGAATGCCTTGTTCATTGTTGGTGGAAATGTAACATCATGCAACTGCTATAAAAAGAGTGTAAAGTTTTCCCAAAACTTAAAAATAGAAATACCATCTGATTAGAAATTCAACTTCTTAATATAATTAAAGCAGTATCTACAAGAGATATTTATATACTCCTATTTGCAGGATTATTTATAATAGTGATGAGATGGGAAATACTCAAAGATGGATTATGCAAATTTACAGTCACTCCATGACAAAAGTTGGCAGCACCCACAGCCAATAAGAAAGGGATATGCAAATTGACACGACAAAGATGGCAACGGGCCTGGATGCTTGCATCATTGCCATGGTGACGACACAGGTGTTCTGCCCCACCCTGGCCACTCCAGGCCTCTGGGCAGTGCGAATATGCAGGGGTGGGGTGGGGTGGGGCAGGATGCCTGCTATGAGGAGGGGTGCAGGGAATGGAGGGAGCTACAGCAGAGTGGCAGGGCCAGAGTGAAGGCTGAAGACAGCTCCAGCTGGAGCAAAGACATAAGGTGGTGTCCTGGGTACCAGAACGAAGGCCCATGTCCTGGGTACCGGAGGGAAGCCACTGCCAGGAGCCAGGGGGAGGAAGGCCTATTCTTGTACAAATCGGGCCTCTAGTTGATGGGCAAGTGAACAAGAAACTGGTACTAGTATATGTTACAATAGAATATTATTCAGCCTTAAAAAGGAATACAATTCTGCCCCATGCTACAACATGGATGAACTTTGCAGCTGTCTCCTGGCCATGTTTGCTGTGTTCCATCTATACAACTAGAGGGCCTTGCATGATATTCATGTAAGAATAGGCTTTCCTTCCCCTGGCTTTGCTCCTGGCCGCCCGGGGGGCCTGCAAGTCCTCACTCCCAGCCAGAGCACCACTCCTGTAGCTCCCTTCCCCTCATAGCAGGCGGCCTGTCCCTTAAGTGCTCCATGCCTACATATGTAAATTAACCAGCCACCAGCAGGTTCATTTGCGTACTCACTCCTGACTGGCTGTGGGTATAGCGGAGGTGCGGTCACTTTACATGTTTGTCTATTATTAGGTAAGATAGTTCCACAATATTTGCCTAAGGCCCAGCAGCAATCCAGGTCCATAGGATAAAGAAACAGTAAGGTGACATGTTAAGTTTCTCTTAAACTTTATTCAGTTACAAAGCACTGTGTTTGATTTTGAAATTATGGATGTTGTAAGTGTTCTTTGAATAACTATTAAATTAAAAAAATAGAAATCATGATAGAGCTTTTTAAACATTCATTTGAAAAAAGAAAGAGAAAAGCATTAACTTAATTCTGGTGCACCAAGAGTTAGACCTCCAATGCAGAGGGCTCCAATGGGATCAGTGTTCCACAGGAATTACACAAGAAAGTCAGTTTGGGGATGAGAAGAGTGTACCAGAATCTACCTTTCTATTTTTCTTTTAAAAAATGACAATGCTTTTCTGTCTTTACTGAGAACAGCAGCAGTACCATCCCAAGGTTCCTGTCAGATGGTCCCTGTCACATGGGACTCATGAGGCTTCCTAAGGGAAGAGGCTATTCAGAAAGTCCATCTGCCGGAAGTCCTGAGCATCCCTGCACATTCTGGCTGGATAGGACAAGGCTTAGACTGTACTTTATGTCAGCAGTGAGTGCAGCAGTGGGTCATCTGCGCTAATTAGACATCCGTGGCTAATTAGACATCTGTGAGTGCAATTAGTCGTCTGTGGCTAATTCTCAGCTGAGTGATAAGTGATCCTAGAACCAATGGAGGAGAATAATCTGGCCAGAAACAGCCACATGTGCATGGACCAAACTACCCTGCACAACAAGGGAGAAAAGCATGCTGAGACCCGGGGCCTGCAGTCCAAGTTCTGGGACTCAGGCTGGAGCAGGTGCAGGGGCCTGCAGGGGAAAGCCTGGCCTGGGCCGGCTTCAGACCTGGTCCTGCTTGGACGTGCAGGGGCCCAGCCTGAGGGCTACCAAGACTTTGTGCTCTCCAGTTGTGCAGTCACGACCACAATCAAGGCATAAAAAATTTGTTCCTTAGAAAGTCTCCTCAGGCACCTTTTGATCAAGCCCCACCTCCCTGTGAAAGTTTCCAGTGTCTAATTTTCCTGTCCTCAAGTTTTATGTAAATACAATTTTAAGAATGTGTACTTGGTGCCCATATTTCATTCACTCATCATGTTTTGAAAGTCAGCCATGTTGTGTTTATTAACATTTCATTCTCTTTTATGTAATACTAGAGGCCTGGTGCATGAAATTCGTGCACGGGGGGGGGGGGGTGTCCCTTAGCCCAGCCTGCACCCTCTCCACCTGGGACCCCTCGAGGGATGTCTGACGGGCAGTCAGGCATCCTTCTCACAATCCAGGACTGCTGGCTCCCAACCCCTTGCCTTCCTGCCTGCCAGATTGACGCCTACCTGCTCCCCTGCTGGCCCGATTGCCCCCAACTGCCCTCCCCTGCAGGCCTGGTTGCCCCAAGCTGCCCTCCCCCCAACTGCCCTCCCCCGCTGGCCATCTTGTGGTGGCCATCTTGTGTGTTGGAGTGATGGTCAATTTGCATATTATCTTTATTATATAGGATTGATATATGAAAGTTTATTAATTCACCTGTGGATAGACATTTGAGTTGTTTCTAGTTTGGGACAAGGAAGAATAAAGTTGTTGGTGTGAACATTTGTATCTTCTTTGGTGAAGTATATTATTAATTTGTTTGTCTAATAAAATTGTATTGTTTGTCCATTAAGTTATGAGATTTTTGTTTACCTGAAGTGTTTGAGTAAAAGCTAGGAGGAAAAGCAAGTTTGGCCAGATTGCCACAAACAAAAGGGGAGAATGGTGAGAAGAGAGACATGGAGAAGGAGAGGCAATCAGGCAGGACTTTGGGGCACAGGTAAGACTTTGGATTTTTATGATTAGGTGGAATGCCACTGGGTGATTTTGAGTGGGGCGTTTCAAATCAGGCTTTCATGTAAGGGACCACTGTGGCTCTGTGAACGGGTGGGGAAGTGGAGGGAAGACTGGATTGACCAGAGGTTTTTGCAGCAGTTGAGGAGAGACTGGGTAGTTAGTTGCACTTCTGAAAGGTTTCTCCCCTTTTTTGTTCCTGACATTCCAAACTGCATAATTTCAGATGAGGGAGATGCCCTGGAGGCTTTGCCTGGAACACAGTATACTTAGGGTTGAGAGAGGGTTGTTAGTTGTAGTTGAAATATTATGGCTGTTTATATGGCTTTTAAATTAGTGTTCCCTTTTTCCATTTTTGGCTATAATCTTCACCAGAATGGGAAAATTATTTCTCATTCATTTATGTTTTTATTTAATTCTCTCCCAAGGTTATATTTTCTATTGGCTTTCAGAAAGAGTGAAAAGGAGGTGTGGGGGGGGGGGGGGAGGAAAGGGGGAGAGAGAAAGGGAGAAACCTTAATGTGAAAGAGACACATCGATTGGTTGGCTCCCTCACGTTGCACCCTGAAGGAGCATCTAATCTGAAACCCAGGTATGTGTCCTTAACCAAGAATCTAACCGGCGACTCTTCCCTGTGTGGGCCATTGAGCTGGACCAGTCAGGGCAGGTTATTTCTCTTTTAACTCAACATTGTATCCCCAGTCCTAGCATAGTATAATACCTGCCACATAGCATTTCCTTTCCTCAGTGTGTTTTTTGTGTGGAAGTGTGTGTGTGTGTGTGTGTGTGTGTGTGTGTGTGTGTGTGAGAGAGAGAGAGAGAGAGAGAGAGAGAGAGAGAGAGAGAGAGAGAGAGAGAGAGAGACACACACACACACACACACACACAGACACAGAGAGAGGGGAGATCCACACAAGATGGGGGTCAGTGCACATTGCAAAGAACCTTAATAATGTTTTGTTAGAGAAACGCCAAGAGGATGTGTACTGTGTTCTTTCCTACTTTCTCAAATTAGATATATCACTTCATGGATGTTCTTTATCTAGCCCCAAATTATCTACACGTTTTTCCCTTATAACCATAAAGAGCAATAATTGTTTTCTGGGAAATTTTAAATGTCTCACAACCATTCAAGTACCTTATTTAGTACATGTTTCTTTTCTACTATATCATGAAAATGTACCAGTATTACTGTCTTACGCAAAGGAGGCACTGACAATTTGTTCTTTGAAGCTGTGGGACTCTAAGTTGTAATAGAAGGCACATTTTCCTAATTCTGTTTCTCCAGTGTCCACCCTGTATTATGACACATATATCCACCTGATATAACATAAAGCCTCTGACAATTTTCAGCCTAAAAAATGAGTTCCCTTTTCCCCCACAACCTCTCCAACACTTGTTATTGCTTGTCTTGTTGCTAATGGCCACTCTAACAGATGTAAGGTGGTATTTCATTATAGTTTTTTTTTTAATATATATTTTTAATTTATATTAAAGAGAGGAAGGGAGAGAGCCAGAAACATCGATGAGAGAGAAACATTGATCAGCCGCCTCTTGCACCCCCCTTTCCCCACTGGGGATGTGCCCGCAACCAAGGCACATGCCCTTGTGCAGAATCGAACCTGGGACCCCTCAGTCCGCAGGCCGACTATCCACTGAACCAAACCAGTTTTGGCTCTCATTGTAGTTTTAGTTTGCATTTTCCTAATTGCTAGTGAGGTTGAACATCTTTTCATATGTCTATCGGCTGTAAGTCTTCTTGGGAGAGGTGTATTTTCGCACATCTGTCCACTTTTTGATTGGGTTGTTTGGTGTTGAGGTTTTTTTTTTTTTTTTTTATATATATATTTTGGGAATTAAACTTTTGTTGAAGCTACTGTTTGCAAATATCTTCTCCCATCTAATTGGTTGCCTCTTTGTTTTATTGTCAGTTTCTTTTGCTGTGTGGAAGCTGTTTAGTTTAATATAGTCCCATTCACTTATTTTTGCCTTTAATTTCCCTTGCCTTTGGCATCAACTTTATAAAAATATTCTCTATAATCTAGGCCCATTAATTTGGTACCTATATTTTCTTTTATGTAACTTACTGTTTTGGGTTTTATATTTAGTAGTAGGTCTTTGATCCATTTTGACTTAACATGGAGTCAAACTATAATTGTTTCATTTGTTTGCATGAGGCTTTCTAGTTTTCCCAACACATTGTGCATTTCTGGATTATTTGTCCATGTACATGTGGTTTCACAGTTGGGCTTTCTGTTCTGTTCTATTGATCTGTGAGTCTGTATCTCTGTCAGTATCGTGCTGTTTTGATTATCATAGCTCTGTAGTTTAATTTGATGTCAGGCAGTGTGATACTTCCAGATTTGTTCTTTTTCTCAGAATTGCTTTGGCTATTCAGGGTCTTTTGTTGTTGGAAGCTACCCATTGTCTTCACAAGGAGCCTGAAATGCTGATGAACCTTGAGCTCTGGCAAGGGCCAAAGCTCTAAACCGATTATTTAGTTGGAACAATGGTGACTCAAACAATGTCATGACCATCAATGTCATGATAGTCTCAAAGTAAATCTTTACTAATATTTATTGACCTTTAAGATAGTCTGCTACCAGAATTGCCTGCCTGACGAAGGGCAATATGTGTATCCAAAATTGAATAAAAGGTTGGCAGGGCTTGGCCACCAGCAAAGTCCTTCCCCTAGTGTTGGACTCTCCGCATGTCCCCCAATTTCCAAATTATTATTTCTTGTCTCGTCTCATCTCATTTACCCACAGCCCTTCTCCAGATCCTGAACCCTAAGCCATGCAGGACATCAATTCTGACATCTGGTGCCTCAATGATGGGTGTCTGGAAAAGATTTTCCTAGAGTGGAAAAACAAAGTTTCACTGGCAAGGTGGGGTAAAGAATTCACTGGATAGGTGGGGAAATTCACTGTATGCAAAGCCCATGGCCAGCTGCAGAAATTGCGATCTGTAAGTAGGGTGGGAACGTCCTTTTTACCTAGGCTAATGGGGCAGAATTCGTCAAAAGGGTAGAATCTTTATTGTAGACTTTTGGCTTGCTCAAGGATAAAGGAATTAAAGTGTCAGAAGGTATTCTCTTCCAGTTTTTGCGTATTATTATGGAACATAATCCTTGGTTACCTGGAGAGGGTACATTAGATGTTGAATGTTGGGAAAGAATGGGTCAGAACTTGAAAACAGCTCAGTAGCAGGGAAAAAATTGGCCTCCAAATTGTTTCTCTTTGTGGAACACAGTATTGCACTTGCTAGAGCCTTTTAGAGAGACAAAAGATAAACCTCCTCCCCTTGCACCCTCTGCTCCTAAAGAGGAGAAAAAAAAATGGAGGAATGGCCTTCATGGCCTCCCCACCTCCATGTCCTAATCCTGGAACATTTAATTCATTGTTAATGGAGTCACCTGTGCAAAGAGCTATCCAAGAAAGGATTAAAGGACATGATGGTGGAGGGGAGACTTGCTTTTCCTATTATACAGATAGCTGGCCCACATTTCCCAAATCAAATGATAAGCACCGATGTGAAGAATCAGTTAAATTATGTGCAAAAAGCTTATAAATAAATTAGACTTTGTGGAAAAACCGGGCATTAAAAAAAAAAAATAGGCAACCAAAAAGTACACAAGGTGGCGCTCAAAGGAAAAGCATGAGCATTCTGCCTCCTGATTCAATCAATGCAGATTCAACCTCTTTTATGTTCTAGATATTAAAAAGAAAATTATTGGGCGCTTATCTATTAATTATTTTTTATCTATCTTTGTGGCTTATTGTTAGTCTATTAAGCATGCTTTTAATTTAATTTAATTTAATTTATTAGAAAAGAAACAGTAGATGGCCAGGCAATTACTGGATTTCCCCAGAGCAAACAAAATGTGGGGATGAGGAGAGAGAATATGGGCGGTACATGTGGCCAATAAAAAGGTTTTAAGAAAATTCCCTAGACAAAGGGAGGTGACTAGAAAATTACTAGGTATTTTGGTAATCCTTTAATGAATGCCCACTCTCGAGAGTGTTATTAAAAATCTCATTTTTTGCCATGTTTTTATTTTACAGTCCATCATTTGAAATTTATACAAATAAAAGACATTTGTCAGAATTTGGGGATACCTCTGGAATTTCTGTACCCATGAAGAGAAAGACTAGCTTAAGAGAAAAGTACCCCGTCCAATTTTGGGTGGCTCTTGGGAGCCCCTCTTTCTTCATGGATGCTACAGAATAAACAGAAGATTTTTTTTTCCTTTAAGAGATAGTAAAAATAGACATATGTACTACTATTTGTAATACTTTAAATAATAAAAAAGAAAAATCGAAAGAAAAAAAATAAATGAGTGGACTGCCAACCTGGTGTGATCAGTGGTTGAGTATCAACCTATGAACTAGAAGATCATAGTTCGATTCCAGGTTGCAGGCTCAATCCCCAGTGGGGGACATGCAAAAGGCAGCTGATCAATGATTCTCTCTCATCACTAATGTTCTATATCTCTCCCTCTTCCTTCATCTCTGAAGGAATAAAAAAATAAATTAATAAAATAGATGAGTGGATAAAAAAGCAGTGGTACAGAGAAACTATGGAATATTACTTGGCCATAAAAAGAATAAAACTGCCATTTGCAACAGCACAGATGGACTTAGAGGGTATGTTAAGTGAAGTAAGTCAGACAGAGAAATATAAATACCATATTTCATTTATATGTGGAAAATAAAATAGTGAAATAAATGAACAAACAGAATAAAAAAAGAGGGAAAAAATGACACAAGAAAAATATACAGGCTGTATTTAGGCAATAGGATTAATGTTTCCATAATAATGGTAATTTTTGTATAATAATGTACTGCATTCCAAAGTTGCCTCCCAAATCATGGAGGAACTCCTGTTTTTAAAAATTAAAATAATACTTTAACATTAAAGCCACTGAAAGTCAATAAGTTATCTCTGTTACAAAATTGCCAAAAGAAAATGCTGTGGGTAGTAATTGACTTTAAAATCTCAAAATTGCTAAAACATAAATAATAAATGTAACTAAAATGAAGAATTTATGGTGAAGCTTTTCAATAATAATCATAAATATATTAATTATAAAGGGCCAGTTGCTCTTCTCCCTGTAAAAGCAGAGAAGCCTGTAGCAACAGCAACCTTAGATGAATATGTCTTAGAAAGAATGTGGCAGTATTAAAGTTCAAATGGCTAGGTTAGGCTAAATATCTAGGTATTGTAAAATGACAAAAATGAAGATGGTGACCTAGGTAAGCACCTAAGCTGCCACCTTGCAAAACAATTTCAAAACAACTAAAAGACAGAACTGACATCATCCAAAAACAAAGGAAAGCTGATTGAGTGGGAAAATCTACAACTAGAAAGAAGGAAAGAGGCTCACGGATCAGGGGAGCCACAAAGAGGTGAGGTAGGGAGACACTCATGTGCAGAGAGGAAGGGTGGCCGAGTGCCTGGTTGGCGGGAGGGGAAAGGAAGCCCCCAACTGCACTGAATCCCAGCCCCAGCTGAAACCCTGTGGACCCAGGCTCATACAGATGGAGTCTGGACTGTAGAGAAAGGCACCCAGAAACTCAGAGACTGGGAGACTTGGGGCAGCTTGGAGCCGCAGTGGGCAGGGTCTACAGTCACAGGAGAGTGAGTATGCACAGAGAGGTCTGACCTTGAATTGCTGCAGCCGCTCCCTCCATCGAACCTACAACCAAGATTACTCTACCCAGCAAAGTTATCATTCAGAATTGAAGGGCAGAGAAAGAGCTTCACAGATAAGAAAAAGCTAAAGGAGTTCATCACCACCAAACCAGTATTATATGAAATGCTCAAAGGTATCCTTTAAAAAGAGGAAAAAGAAGAAAAAAGTAAAGATAAAAATTATGAACAACAAATACATATCTATCAACAAGTGAATTTAAAAGTAAAGTGAATTAAAAATCTGAGGAACAGAATAAACTGGTGAATATAATAGAATCAGGGGCATAGAATGGGAGGGGATTGATAATTCTCAGGGGGAAAGGGGTGTATGTGTGGGGGGTACAGGAAGAGAGTGGACAAAAATCATACCCCTATGGATGTGTACAGCATGGGGGAGATAAAGGCAGAGGGTGGGGTGGGAACTGGGTAGAGGAGAGTTATTGGGGGGGGGGGAGAAGAAACAAATGTAATAATTTGAATAATAAATACTTATTAAATTTAAAAATTAGAATTTTCTAGAAGAGGCCGATAAATTTAGTGAAACCATCAAGGATATGAAAAAGAACCAACTAGAAATTAAATATACACTGACTGAAATAAAAATATTATACAGAGATCTAACAGCAGACTAGAGGATTGTAAGAATCAAGTCAATGATTTGAAATACAAAAAAGCAAAAAAATACTCAACCAGAAAAGCAAAAAGCAAAAAGAATCAAAAAATTTGAAGATAGTTTAAGGAGCTTCTGGGACAACTTCAAGCATACCAACATCAGAATTATGGGTATGCCAGAAGAAAAGAGAGAGAGCAAAATGTATTGAAAACCTATTTGAAGAAATGGTGACCAAAAACTTCCCCCACCTGGTGAAAGAAATAGACTTACCAGTCCACAAAGTGCAGAGAACCCCAAAGAGGAGGAATCCAAAGAGGACCACACCATGACATCATAATTAAAATGCCAAGAGCAGCCGAGGCCAGTTTGGCTCAATGGATAAGCGTCGGCTTGGGGACTGAAGGGTCCCGGGTTTGATTCCGGTCGGGGGCATGTACCTTGGTTGCGGGCATATCCCCAGTAGGGGGTGTGCAAGAGGCAGCTGATCGATGATTCTCTCTCATCGATGTTTCTAACTCTCTATCTCTCTCCCTTCCTCTCTGTACAAAATCAATAAAATATATATTTAAAAAAAATAAAAAAATAAAATGCCAAGAGCAAAAAGCAAAGAGAGAATATTAAAAGCAGCAAGAGAAAAATAATTAGTTACCTACAAAGGAGCACCCATATGATTGTCAGCTGATTTCTCAACTGAAACTATGCAGGCCAGAAGGAAGTGGCAAGAAATATTCAAAGTGATGAATAGCAAGAACCTACAACCAAGATTACTGTACCCAGCAAAGCTATCATTCAGAATTTAAGGTCAGATAAAGAGCTTCACAGATAAGAAAAAGCTAAAGGAGTTCATCACCAGCAAACCAGTATTATATGAAATGCTGAAATGTATTCTTTAAGAAGAGGAAGAAGAAGAAAAAGGTAAAGATAGAAATTATGGCCGAAACCGGTTTGGCTCAGTGGATAGCATGTTGTCCTGTGGACTGAGGGGTCCTAGGTTTGATTCCGGTCAGGGGCATGCACATTGGTTGCAGGCACATCCCGGTAGGGGGTGTGTAGGAGGTGGCTGGTAGATGTTTCTGTCTCATCGATGTTTCTGGCTCTCTGTCCCTCTCCCTTCCTCTCTGTAAAAATTAAATATATATTTTTTAAAAAAGATATAAATTATGAACAACATATACATATCTATCAACAAGTGAATAAAAAATCTGATGAACAGAATAAACTCAAATATAATAGAATTGGGGACATAGAAAGGGAATGGCTGACAATTCTCAGGGGAAAAGGGTGTGGGAGGTACAGAAAGAGACTGGACAAAAACAGTACACCTATTGTTGAGGACAGTGCGAGAGGCGGGGGTAAGGGCAGAGGGTGGAGGGGAGCTTTTGTGGGGAAAAGAGGAACAATTGTAATAATCTGAACAATAAAGATTTATTAAATTAAAAAAAATTAAATCCCAAAAAGGAAAAAACATCAAATTTATATAAAAGTTTAAAGTGTGTTTTCTTCCTGATGGCAAGAAACGATGAAGCCAACATTTTTAAGCTTTCAACTTGAATGCTATAAAGTATGCTGCAATTAAACCACCTGTCTAATCTAAAAAAAAAAAAAAAAAAAAAAAAAGGTAGGAAGAAATGGAAAATTGGGTCTCTGAATGGTTTGCCTCAAATAAGAAAAGTTCTATTGGGTTGGTACCCACAAATTAAAGATGGGGAAAATGTGTAGCTAGCAATGAATAAAGCATTTTTGAACATTACTTTGAATAAAGCATTTTTGATGTTTCTCTTGAAATTATTGTTTTCTTTGATTATAAAATCTGTGTTATTAACTGGTACACCTAGTAGCTTAAAGATCACTCTGAGGAAATAAAGTGAAATGCCCTTCAGATATTTAGAAACTGCAATTAAAAGTCAATATATTAGGCCTTAAAAACTAGAAATAGCCGAAGGTTCCGGTCAAGGGCATGTACATTGGTTGCGGGCACATCCCCAGTTTCTCTCTCATCAATGTTTCTAGCTTTCTATCCCTCTCCCTTCCTCTTTGTAAAAAATCTATTTTATATATATATATATATATATACACACACACACATATATACACACACACACACACACACACACACACATATATATATATATATATATATATATACACATATATATATATATGATTTTTTAAAAAATAGAAATACAAAAATAATTGCCTTGAAAGCTTAAATGACTTTTTAGAAGTTATTAAGGGACATAAATTAGTTAAGACTTTACCTAAAAATCTCTATGGAAGAAATGACAAATTTGTTACTCAATTAAAATGTTTCAGTGACCCAGCAATTTTATAAAAAGTGGAAAATTCAGCACACTGCAGGATTTCCAAAACCTATTATTTAAAACAAAAAAGAGGGATTATGCAGAAATCTCCTGTAGGTAGATTACACCAAGACGTAATTACTGTAAATTTTTTCACTTATGATGCCAATGGCAGACACCCATGGTCAGACAAGCCAAAGGAAAATGGCCTAGTTAAATGGAAAGATCTCGAGTCTGGTTTATGGAAGGGCCCCGAGCCCTGTTAACATTTGGTTGAGGGTACGTTTGTATATTTCCAGAAATTTTCTCAAAGCCCTTGTGAATTCCCCCAAGAAATGTTAAACTTCAACATGGATCTGCGGGAGGAACTGGCCAGATTAATGAGGACCTGGCTGTTCCTTGAAGCTGCAGACAGTCAACTGCCCCAGCTGCAGACAGCAGCAGCCCCAAGCAACCCACTGAAGATGAGGAATAGGAGGAGGACAGAGCGGATGACAAACAGCCCAGAGGTCACCTGGAGGATAGTGAAGACGATGGTTCCGAAAGCTGAGTGAATTTGTGAGGAGACCAATACTTCAAGAATGCCTGAGAATATCTTTCTTGCCCTGCTAGCAGTAACCAGCTGTGCGGTAATATCACCTGGGGCAAATGGAGAAGTATTTTGGACTTACATTCCTGACCCACCATGGGTAAGAACCCTTACATGGGCTGATCCCCCGCCTAATGTAGTCACCGATAATACCAAACACCTTGGTCATCCAGGAGGAACACAGCCGGGACAAGGAAATATATGGGCAAAGTATAATTATATAGGTGTCGCCACCCAGCTTCTCTTTTATATGACACAGAATCAAACTATTGCTCCTTTGTGTGTAGAATTAAAGAGAGGCTTATGGTTAGCATGGACACCAAAGGTGGGGGAAGCAAAAGCCCAAATACATCTACTATCACTACTTGCTCTGGGGAGAGGTGCAAAAATGTAACTTTACTAGGACTTCCCCCCCCCCTCCCCAAGCCATTATGTAAAAAGTCTTATGAATGGCACCCCACTGAGGAAGAAATTAATTGACAAGACTATTATAGTGACTACCCCACCAGCAGCAAACTTAGTAACCGTTTTTCCTCTGTGGATTGGAGCCCCTACGGGTCAGTTTATAGTAACAATAACACCCTAAAATGAAAGGGGAACACATCCTATCTATATGTTGAAGCTAATCACTCCATTTCACGGCATGGAGGAGGATTTGTTGGATCTCAATTACAACATGATAATTGGCCCCCACAAAATACGCAATGGAAATTAGCTGCTGCACTCGCACCTATTAAATGGTATAGTTTTAATTATAACTCAGATAATTCCATCCATACCTTATGGGGAACTCCCAATAGGAGTATTTGCCATTGCCTGTGTGTTTGAGCTGTTTGTACTCCTCTCAGGCCCCATCCAGATGCACCTTCATGCTACAAGCACTCTGTTTGAGGTGTCATGCACATGTTAATTCTACATTCCAAAAAGATCCCCTTATGATTTTATTTTATTTATTTATTTATTATTATTTTTTAAAAATCTTTATTGTTCATATTATTACAAATGTGATCCTCTTCCCCCCCTCAATTGCTCCCCTTCACCAGGTTCCCATCCCACCCTCTGTCCTTTCCCCATCCCCCATTGTCCTCATCCATAGGTGCACAGTTTTTGTTCAGTCTCTTCCCGCACCCCCACTCCCCTTTTCCCTGAGAATCGTCAGTCCACTCCCCTTCCATACCTCTGATTCTATTATATTCACCAGTTAATATTGTTCATCAGATTTTTAAATTCCCTTGGTTTTTAGATTCACTTGTTGATAGCTACGTATTTGTTGATCATAATTTTTATCTTTATCTTCTTCCTCTTCCTAAATAACCTCCTTCAGCAATTCATATAATTCTGGTTTGGTGGTGATGAACTCTTTTAGCTTTTTTTTATTTGTGAAGCTCTTTATCTGTCCTTTGATTTTGAGTGATAGCTTTGCTGGGTAGATTATTTTTGGCTGTAGGTTCTTGTTATTCATCACTTTGAATATTTCTTGCCATTCCCGTCTGGCCTGCATGGTTTCTGTTGAGAAATCACTGCATGGTTTCTGTTGAGAAATCAGCTGACAATCTTATGGGTGCTCCTTTATAGGTCACTACCTGCTTTTCTCTTGCTGCTTTTAATATTCTCTCTTTGTCTTTTGCTCTTGGAATTTTAATTATGATATGTCTTGGTGTGGTCCTCCTTGGATTCCTTTTGTTTGGGGTTCTGCGGGCTTCCTGGACTTGTAAGTCTATTTCTTTCCCCAGGTGGGGGAAGTTTTCTGTCACTATTTCTTCTAGTACTCTTTCGGTATCTTGCTGTCTCTCTTCTGGAATCCCCATAATTCTGATGTTGGTTCGCTTGAAATTGTCCCAGAGGTTTCTTACACTATCTTCAACTTTCTGGATTCTCTTATCTTCTCCCTTCTGCAGAGGAGTGTCCTCTAGCTCTTTGTGTTCTAAATCTTTGTCTTGATTCTTGCGATCTTCCAGTCTGTTTTTAGGACTTTGTATAATATTTTTTATTTCAGACAATGTTTTCTTCATTTCTTGTTGATCCCTTATTATTTCTAGTTGCTCCCTTTTCATATCCTCATAGGTCTCATTTATTTTATCGGCCTTTTTTAGGATATTGTTGAATAACCTTATAACTGTAGTTTTGAACTCAGTGTCCAATCTTTTCTTTTCCTCCATCTCCTTCCTTTGTGTCCTTCTTCTTGTCTGCATTTTAGTTGTTTCCCTGATTTGATGGAATAGCTTTGTGTGCTAGGTGTTCTGGTAGAGCCCAGTAGCACAGCCTTCCCAGTTACCTGCAGTGGACAGTCTTGGTGTAGCCCTTTGTGGGCTGTGTGTGCAGTCTTGTTGTTAAGCCTTGCTTATTGTTGGTATCACTGGGAAGTGTTGATCTCCAAGGCAATTGGCTGTGAGGATCAGCAGTGTCTCAGCTAGGAGGGTTTCCGTACTCTGCTTGAATAGGGCGGGGTCTCGGGGTGGCGCAGACAATCTTTGGTTCCCTGTCAGTCTCGCCTTAGAAAAGTCCTGTTCGTGGAGAGTTTTGGAAGATTGGTTGCAGGCGCACGCGCGCACCTCTTTGGTAAAGGCGCAGACAAGCTTTGGATTCCTGCAAGTCCCTCCTTAGAGAAAGCCAGCCTCTGGGAGAGCTTCTGTGCTCAGCCACAGGTAGGGCGGAGTCTCGGGTTGGTGCAGACAAACTTTGTTTTCCCTTCGACTCCTCCCCAAGTCCCGCAGTAATGGCCTCTGGCTTCACACACCTCCAAGAGATCTCTGCCCACTGCCTGACAGTCTGGCCTTTCCCTGTCTGGGGCCGTTTATCAGAGCAATAGGGTGATTCTGTTTTCCTCTCGGACAAGAAAGCCAGCCGCGTTAGCTGTTCGCCCTCTCCGCACCAGGACTAAGCCAGTAGCGAACTCAGCCCGGCCCGCCCTCTCTGTGTGCAGGGAGTAAGCCAGCAGCAATCTCGGTCCGGCCCTTCCTCTCCGCACCGGGATTAAGCCAGCGCCTTTTCGCGCACACAGTTCTCCGTACCTTCACAGTTCCTGAGGTTCAGCGTGCCTTCTCTCTCCTTCCCAGATGGCAGAGCCTCCTCTCAGCCAGCCGTCTGGCGCTTCAGGGCAATGCCTCCCCTGTTTTTCGGTTCTAAATTCAAATTTGTTGTGGTAGGCTGCATTCGGGTGTCTACCCTATGCCGCCATCTTGGTTTCTCCGATCCCCTTATGATTTTAAAACAACTTACTTTTGCTTGAGTTCCCTAACCTAACCCAGCCTTGGGAATCTCATCAAACCTACCAACTGTTAAATGATCTGGTAAAAGTCTTAAAATGACAAAATTTTCTTGGAATGTTAAAGAACTCTTTGCCCTTGTAATGTTACTTACTTCTGTGGGCATTGCTGCTTCATCCATGATATAAACTTCAAACTTCTCAGTTTGTACAAGGTAAGGAAACTTAATGAAGACCTTGTCTATACAAAATGAATTGATTGCCAGTTTGAGATAGAATTATCAGCACTAAAGTCTACAGTCCTGTGGATGGGTGATAAAATCCACCATCTAGAGCAAAGAATATCTTTACAGTGTCCTTTTAATTTTTCCCAGGTCTGTGTAACCCTGATCCCTATTATAGAACCACATACTTTTGGGAATCAATAAAAAAATCACCTTCTTGGTGCTTGGGGTAAAGGCAAAACAACCCTTGATATTTTAGAATTACAACAGCATATTGTACTATTTCCCAGGCAAACGCACAAACTAATTCCTTGGATGCCTGACAATTTAGAAAGGACATGAAAGAATTTAATCCCTTTCACTGGATCTCCTTACATTTGCCTCTCAGCATAACCACTAATGTCTATCTCATTCTTGTTCTTATGTTTATATCTAGTCTGCAGGTGCAAAATGAAGAGTCTTAAAAGGACTTGAATCCTAAAAGCAGCACTTTTCAAGATTTATTAAGGAAATGAAAAGGGGGAGATGTTGGAAGCTACCCATTGTCTTCACTGTCAGAAAAGTGTAAACAAGGAGCCTGAAATGCTAGTGAACCTTGAGCCCTGGCAAGGGCCAGTTATGCACCAATTGTTTAGTCAAGACAAAGGTGGCTCAAGCAATTTCCTGACCAAATAGTCTTAAAGTAAACCTTTACTAATATTTACTGACATTTAAGATTGTCTGTCTGGATATAGAGACAGTAAAGCAACAGGCAGACTGTCAAATTACAGTGGGGAGGGGAGGAAGATCTGGGGGAGATAATATTGATAGATCAACCGAAGGACTTGTGTACATGCATATAAGTACAACCAATGGACATAAAACTCTGGGGAGGGACGGTATGTATGTATGGGAAGGAGGGGGGCAAAAAAAATCAATAAAATATATTTAAAAAAAAAATTGTCTGTCTGCTATCGTAATTGCCTGCCTAAGGGCAATATGTGTATCCAAAATTGAATAAAAGGTTGGCAGTGTCTGGCCAGCAGTGAAGTCCTTCCCCTAGTGTTGGACTCTCCAACTAGCTCTGAATTTCCAAATTATTATTTCTTGTCTTGTCTCATCATTTGCCAGGAGCTCTTCTCTAAATCCCAAACTCTAAACTACGCGGGACATGGCTTCTCACATTTTGTGGTTCTATATAAATCTGGTAACTTCTTGTTCTATTTCTTTAAAAAATGACATTGGGATTTTGATGGGTATTGCATTAAATCTGTATAATGCTTTACATAATATGGCCATTTTAACTATGTTGGTTCTTCCAATCCATGAACACATTGTATTTTTCCATTTTGTTATTGTTTTCAATCTTTTTAAATAAGCAGATTCTGGGTGGTGACCAGCATAGTACAGGCTAAGCAGTCTAGGGGGTCCTGGGCTCTGGGCCACTATTGGCAATCGGTCTCTGTACCCCGAAGACATCTGCCTTGGCCTGACTGGCTCAAGGCAATCAATTTTTGCACATTGGTTTTATATTCTGCAACTTGACTGTATTTGTTTATTATTTCTAATAGTTTTTTGGTGGAGTATTTAGGATTTGGTGGAGTATATACAGAATCATGTCATCCACAAAAAGTGACAGTTTGACTTCATTATTTGGATGCCTTTCCTTTCTTTCTCTTGCCTTACTGCTCTGGCTAGGACTTCCAGCACTCTGTGGAATAAGAGTGCTATGAGTAGACATCCTTGTCTTGTTCCAGATTTTAGAGGAAAAAGCTTTCAGTTTTTAGCCACTGAGTACGATATTGAATGAGGGTATATCATATCGGGTCTAGTAATAATTAATGTCGTTTAAAATCTTGCTTGGCGTTGACTTGTATTGACATAACCTTCAAACACGTGGTATCTACAGAACATGTGAAGTGCAATTAACAGGTTTTGCTTGAAAAAGTTTGTGTTTGGTTTAGTTTTTGTTGCAAAACTAGGGCTAAGAAGATGGCGGATGAAGAGCATATTCGGCACTGCATGCTTTACGAGTTCCAATTAGGAAGAAAAGCAAGTGAGGCTGCAAAAAACATCTGTAGTGCTCTTGGTCAAGATGCAGTTAGTGCCAGAAAATGCCAGCGTTGGTTTGAGAAATTTCGCGAGGGAAATTTTTCGTTAGATGACAAGAGTGGTTGAGGCCGTGTGTCCAATTTTGATCAAGAAGCTCTTCAAGCTCTTTTGGTGCAAAATCCTCAAATTACCCAAGAGCTTGCGACAACTTTAAATTGTTCACAAAAAACAATTTCCAATCAATTGCGTGCACTTGGCAAAGTCCAAAAGTTTGGAAAATGGGTTCCTCATGAGTTGACAGACAACAACCGTAATCAAAGAGTCACAATTTGCAGTTCGCTCCTCTCTTGTCAAAACCGTTTGCCGTTTTTAGGGCAAATTGTTACCGGAGATGAAGAATAGGTGCTGTATGTTAATTTGAAAAGGCAGCCTCAATGGTTGGACAAAAATGAGGCTCCGCAGCCCACGCCAAAACCTGACTTGCATGCGAAAAAAGTGATGTTGTGTGTTTGGTGGAATTTTAAAGGAATTCTTCATTATGAACTTTTACCATCTAACCAAACCATTACAAGTGCAGTGTATAGTGTCCAATTGGAAAGGTTAGCCCAAGCTTTAAGAGAAAAAGAACCCGCGCTGATTTATCAGAAGGGCGTAATTCTTCACCACGATAACGCACGACCGCATACTGCAAGAATCACTGCTGAAAAACTGCGCCAGTTGGAATGGGAAGTTCTCCCTCAACCTGCATATTCTCCTGATATTGCCCCTTCCGATTACCATTTGTTTCATTCTTTGCAAAACTTTCTTCTTGGAAAAAAATTTAATAATGAAGAATGCCTCAAAAATGCATTGACCGAATTTTTTGCATCAAAATCACAAGAATTTTACAACAGAGGGATTAAAATGCTTCCTGAGCGTTGGGCACAAGTAAGAAAACAACGGCAACTATATTGTTGATTAAATTTTGTTGTATTGTTTAAATAAATTCGATTTTAAAAAGTATTAGAAAACGACATTAATTATTACTAGACCTAATATATTAGAGGCCAGTGCATGAAAATTTGTGCCCTGGTGGGGGGGTGGGGGGGAACGGGGGAGGGTTCCCTCATTCCAGCCTGCACCTTCTTGCAGTCTGGGAGCTCTCGGGAGATGTCCAACTGACAACTTTGAAGAAGCTGCCATGGTGTGAGAGGGGCTATCAAGGAATGAAAGGGGCCTCTAAGAGCTGAGAGCAATTCACTGCTGACAGCTAGGACAGTTTATGGCTGCAAGGAAATGGATCCTGCCAATTAGCTGAGGGAACTTGAAAGCCAACATTTCCCCAGTCAACACTCTGATAAGACTGCAACCTGGCCAACACTGGATTTCAGTCTGGCAACAAAAATGCTTAGGAAATAAATGTGTTGTTTTAAGCTGCTAAGTTTGTGGTAATTTATATTGCAGAATTCTCTATGTTAAATAAAAAGTAGTTTACGAAATTGATTATGATCTTGTTTAAAATTTTATTTATTTTTTAAAGATATTGTTGAGAGTATTACAGATGCCTCCTCTTAACCACCGGCTCCCCTTCATTGCCCCCATCTACCCGGATCCTGCACTACACCCCAGGCCTTCAATACCCTATTATCTGTGTCCATGGGTAATGCATATCTATAATAATAAAAGTGTATTATGCTAATTAGATCAGAAGTCCTTCTGTCCTTCTGGATGAAGCAAGGGCTGAGGAAGGCCTGGGTCCTAGATGCCTGCCAGTGGCAGGAAGGAAGCCCAGGCCCCTGGTGCCTGCTGGTGGCCGAAAGAAAGGAAGGCCTAATCTTGCATGAATTTTGTGCATTGGGCCTCTAGTATACAGGTAAGCTTTTCCCATCCTCCAACCCCCTTCACTCTGAGATTTATCAGTCTGTTCCATGTTTCCATACCTCTGGTTCTATTTATTTTTTTAACATTCAATTGTTGATAGATATGTATTTATTGCCACTTTATTGTTCATATTTTTCTTTTTTTTTTTTTCTTTTTAAAGACCCTTCAACACTTCGTGTAACCCTAGTGTGATGGTAATGAAGTCCTTTAGTTTTTTCTTATCTGTGAAGCTCTTTATCTAATATTCAATTCTGACTGATAGCTCTCCTGTGTAGGCTAGTCTTGGTTGCAGGCCCTTGCTTTTCATCACTTTGAATATTTCTTGCACTCCCTTCTGGCCTGCAAGGTTTCTGTTGAGAAATAAGCTGACAGTTGTATGGGCACTCCCTGGTAGGTAACTAACTGCTTTTAGAATTCTTTGTCTTTAAATTTTGCCATTTTAATTATGATGTGTCAAATTGAAGGGAGGCTGGATGAAGGAAAAAGTGGAAGGGATTAATATACAAATTGCCAATTATGAAAACAGCCACAGGGATATACTAGTAAAGTCAATAAAACTACTTATGTTGTCAAATAGGTATTAGACTTATCAAGGGAATCAATTTGTAAGTTATATAAATGTTTCATCACCATGTTGCACACTTGAAACTAATATAATAATTGTATGGCAACTGTAATAAAACATTTTCTTAAATTATTAAAAAAAATGGAGAGACAGGGGAATACTACACTCCAAAAAAATATCAGCCACAGAAAACCAGCTCTGTCCAAGCCCAGCCATTCTAGCATTTTGCATTAATTGTACCTGGTGGGGGATTTTTAGTGCTGATTCAAGATACCAAGGTACTCAGAGCTGTGCCTTCCCATTTCAGAACCAAAGCAACAAAAAATTTCAACAAATAACCCCAAGAAAATATACCTTGTATGCATTATACTGCATGTTTATTTAAATATGTAACACTTTAATATATAAAACTAGGCCTGGCTCCATTTTGGCAACAACCCACAACATTATCATGTGGAGGCTAAAACCAACAGTAGGTAGCATATAAATGTAAAAAAACCCACTGGAAGGCCAATGGACTTTGATATTCAGCAAGGCTGAGAATGAGCATAATATTGCCCTGCTGCGGGCTCAATGGCTGAAGATAATTCCCTAACCTGATAATATTTTCACTGTTTACCAAACTTTACTTTTGATAGGCCTGTATGCATTCCTAAAGGGAAAATGTGTATTGAACTGAATAAAAGCTGACAGGTCCAGGGCTTCAGTGAGCTTCTCCACTAGAGAGGAGTTGCCACCTGGCCCCATGCCTTCTACATTCATATTTCATGTCTAGTGTTTTAATTTGTGTGTTGCCCCTTCTGTAGATCCTGAACCCTAGACCAGCTCTGTTTAAGCCCAGCCATTCTAGCATTTTGCATTAATTGCACCTGGGGTTTTCAGTGCTGATTCAAGATACCAAGGTACTCCTGTCCCTCACCCAGAAAACTCAGAGCCATGCCTTCCCATTTCAGAACCAAAGCAAAAAAAGAAAAAATTTCAACAAACAACCCCAAAAACATCTACCTACCTTGTAACTAGTATAAAAATACATGTGTGTTTAAATACTAGACGCCCATGCACGGATTTGTGCACTGCTGGGGCCCCTTTGCCTGTGCCGTCTCACAGTCTGGGATCCCTCAGGGGATGTTGGAGGCCCAGTGCAGGCCAAGCCAATGGATCCCACTGGTCCATGTATCTCCCCCCCTTCCTTCTGAAATTATTGTCTGTTCCATGTTTCCATGCCTGTACATTGAGTGTCTGCCCCCAGGTGGTCAGTGCACGTCATAGCTACCGGTCAAAGTCGAACAGTCACTTAGTCTTTTATATGTATAGATGTAACATTTTAAAATATAAAACTAGGCCTGGCTCCTTCCTGGCAACAATCCACAATGTGATCAGTACATAACACTGTCATTTTATTGGGGCAAGATTATGAAGAGGGCAGTGAGTTACTGGGAATCTGCTTATACTGAGATAAGCAGTTATTGGGACATTCGAACAAGTGAGGAGTACATTCTGTTGGCAGGAGGATTCACCATGGAAGAGAAGAGACCAGAAGAAGACTCACCATAAGGAAGGAAAACCCATCAAATTCTTGGGAGGGATTAAGAGAGGCAGGAGGCAGCTGTGGGGTCAGCTGGTGGCTACACTCATCATGTGGTTCCCTCTGGTGCTTTGCAGATCAACATGGAATGGAGAAAAGAGGGTCGTGTCATACTATCTATGAAACATGAGGCTGACATTCATCTGTGCTAGAATCATCCTGAACTTTCAGAAAACAAAGGAGAGCATGTCTAAAGGTTCAGAAATGTTAAGAGTCATATATGTCCTCAGTGGGACTTCCCGTCTCTCCGGGAGTCAGCCCCTAGCCATCCTCAGGGACAAAGCCTCTTCACCTCCATCCCTGTCACATCACTGACCCCTAAAATCCTTCTTATCCAAAAGGATTGAGCTTTCCATGGAGATAAGTGGGTTAAGAACTAGTAGCCTGATATGCTGGTCAGTGATGTCACTAGTTCTTAACCCACTTATCTCCATGGAAAGCTCAATCCTTTTGGATAAGAAGGACTTTAGGGGTTAGTGATGTGACAGGGACGGAGGTGAAAGCTGTCTTGTGAAAGCTGTCCTTGCCCACTCACCTTAGCTCAGAAGAGTCAGTAACACCCGTACCGGCCCAGCTGATTCTTAGGGAGTTTGCCAATGGTAACACTTCACCATCTGACCTCCTGTCCAGGAGTCCCCCTCCCCCATCTTTCTGACTGCAGCCTGTCAGGCCAGCAGTACACCTGTGAAGGTTCTGTTCTGCACGGCTATCTGTCTACCAGGCACACCCATCTAGGACCCTCGATGCCAGGACCATACAAATGTTAAAGAATAAAAAATGTCCACCTGCCTAAAGGAGAGACACCCAATCCATCTGTAGGAAGAGGGGCCAGAAATCACCAACACCTATGGGATTCTTTGGCCCTAAAGAATGGACCAACCTGATTAAGAGCAATGCAATGATGCAGAATGACCAGGGTCCAGGCACACATAGGAGGGCCCACAGCCCCAGATGCCTCACTTGCAATTCATGGAGAGCCTCCCAAGCATATGCCCACTGATACCTGAATACTCTTGCTTCACACACACACACACCCAGACATACACATACACAAGTGGGGTGCTGGTGAATGCTGACCACTCTCAGGAGGATGCAGGAAAGACATCATTTGTGGTGAGTACCTAATAAAATATTCCCAGCATGACTAATTTCAAGCTACCCCCCTGATGAACAGAGCTCCAGAGAGATATGCACCGTCAACTATCCCAAGCTAGTATGAGCCAGTTCCAGTGCACCCCATCCTGTCATATGATTATGTGTGTACAAGGCACTAACACCTGGAGTAGAAAGCTCCACTCCCACCCAGATATATAAACAAAAATTTACATATATGAACACATGTTCATTTCTACCCTCATTCTCCCTGAATATACAGATAGGCCACCTCTCAGTACCTAAATTGTTACCAACAAAACCCTAATCATCCTGAATATCCACATTCTACACATATAATTATATACAAATACAACATGGGCCTGTATACAAACATTGGCAACCAACATACTACCTAGATATACACAATGAATACTGAATACTTCAGACTCTAAAAATATCAAGTACACACAGTCTTGTGTGTCACCCAAAAAATGTACATACTCCATGATTCCTGAACACACACACACACACACACACACACACACCCTGGACAGTCTCTTTGTTTGCAAACACGCAAAGTGAATGCTCACATTCGCTAGAATATACAGCCCATCCACAAACTCCAGGAATTCAAATACACAGAGTCACAAACAACTACTTATCAAATACATATAAGTCCACCTCACACACACTGAGAGGACACATACAGGCACCAGCAGCAAATTCTGCAAGCATTACATTCTGGAACAGATGCAAAGAGGATCCTAAGCCTGCTGACAGACTCACAAATCCCAAATACACAGACTTGAAACCATACACTCAGATAGATACATGCAAAACACAAAAGTACTGACAATCCCTTAACTCTCACTAATGTGCATACACAATTCTCACACACCTATGGAAACACACACACACACACACTCCCAATACCTGGATGTATACACCCCTCGAACACTATACATTATGCCACCTCTCCAGAATATAACCTCATCACCTCCCCTCTGCAGTATGTAAGAAAACCACACTGTACACATTTTTTCTCCAGCATCACTGAATATACAGACCACTGCTTGCTAACTACTAGCAAATACATGTAGAAACAATTTAGTATTCTCCAAAGAAATATACTTTAAATACACCTAAGAGCCCCTGAACATACTGGTAATTCAAACACCTAGTGATAGATATAAGCACATACCAATATATATGGACAAGACATGCAGAAATATTCTCCAGAAAATCACATATGAAATAACTTCTGAATTCCCCTTGGCTAATGAGTCAGCTCTCACACCCACAAATACTATTGGGAGATATGACACATCTCGGATACATAGACACAATCCTCCCACTCCCCTGTATAAACACAGAAACCCCTCTCCCCGCCAAATACACACATATTTGGTGTCCAAAATATGTCCCCCTTAGAGACCCTACTGAAAAATACAAACACGTAGCTCCAGCAATATCCTCAACCCTGGAATACAAAGGAATACACATGTGAACTCTCCCCGCCTGCCCACTCTCTCCACAAGCTCCAAATAGACCCACGAACACTCAGTGCACTGCAAATATGCAAACCCCCCCTATACTTATGTCCCAAATACACTTCATGCCACACCACCTGCGTACACAGAACCCCACACTCCCAAATTCACACAGAATTAACTCTTCCATCTTGCAGAATATAGCCACACACACACCACAACAAATCGCACTAACACTACTGCACATCCACATATACAAGACCTACCAGTTCTAAAAATAGTCACAGATCTGCCCTCTGTGCACTGAAACGGGCGAAGATCACAAAAAGATACACATAACATTACATCATGCCCCGAATACACAACCATCTATCTACATTCACCAAATACACAGATCATACACCCAAGCTAATGAATGCCTGCACTTGTCCTAACATTGCCCTATGCGTATGAAGATAATCCTTCCAAATCGGCCAGTAGAAAAAAACCAGAATTCAAAGGGGGAAAAACAAAACGAGTAAATTTCAGCAAACACCAAATTACAAACACATTACCACCAACTGCTTGAGTATTCATGCATTACATCTCAACACCCTCCAAAAACAGCACTCAACCCTACACAGAAACACAGGCATGACCTTTCCGTGATCACAGACATCCACAGACAGAGCAAGCACACACATTTGAATCTACACCTCAGATTCCTGCCACTGAGTGAACAGGGCACAGACCCCAGGCCTGGCCCCCACCCCAGGCTTCACACATCCCAGGCCTGCCCCCCACCCCAGGCCTCACACACCCAGGCCTGCCCCCCACCCCAGGCCTCACACACCCAGGCCTGCCCCCTACCCCAGGCCTCACACACCCAGGCCTGCCCCCCACCCTGGGCTTCACACACCCAGGCCTGCCCCCCACCCCAGGCCTCACACACCCAGGCCTGCCCCCCACCCCAGGCCTCGGGGCAGAGGCATTATGTGGTCACAAGGCCGCTGCCCTCAGGGCGGGGTGCGGGGAAGGAAGCCGCAGGCTGAGGGGCTCCAGGGGGAAGGAGCCCCGGGACCTGTGGGGAGGGGAGGCTCCGCCATGTCCGCTCATTTCCAATGAGGGCAGCTTCCTGCTGACCCCGAGGCGCCTTCAGATCCGGAAGAACTGCCGGGAGCTGCGTGTCCAGAAAGCGGGGACACAGAGGAGCCGGGCGGACAGCTCATGGGCATCACTGGACCCCGTGGAGGCCCCGCACACTGACCGCCCGCCCAGCACCGCCAGTCAGAGCCCATTCCCCTGTGAGCACCACCGGAAGTGAGGGGTGGGGAACACAGACCTGGGGGCAAACAGCAGAGAAGAGGGGGACACCTGAGGGGTGCGGAGGCCGCGCGCCCCTTCCCTCCTGTTCACCTAACGGACTCCCCAGGCCGCCATGCCAGGCCCCACGCGCAGCCTGGGAGGCTGTTGGGGACGCTCCCTACCGTGAGCGCATGCGCCTATGGGAGCCAACCGCCTTAGCGCATGCGCCCCTGGGAGCCAACCGCCGCAACGGACGCTGGGAGCAGTTGTAGGACAGAGCCCCGCCCCCAGTGGGCATGCTCCTTCGTCTTGGCGCGAGGCACCCTGGGAAGAGGCCCTTGCTGTCCCTGCAGCAGAGGAAGAGGACCCTGACCCCGTCCCTTCTGTATTTATTCAGTATGTGGAGGTTTTTCAATAAAAGCTGCTTCACAGATGTTTCCTTTGCAAGGTTGTTGTTCAAACATTGGTCAAAACGTGGCTGTCTGCACCAGTTTCCCTTGACATGGCAGGTCGCATGGGAACAATGTCACTCTGCCCACCCTGCATATTTGTATTTATTATATTGCAGAATTTCAATCGTCAATAAAACATACTTATAGTAGCAGAATAAATATACTTTTGTTTGTCATACTTTCAAAAGAAACTAAAATTATCTGATCCCCTTCCCGGTCATTTGCAAGAAGGGAAAGTGGCAGGAGAAAGACATATCACTTCATTTTCCATTTTGCACAATTTGACTCTAAACTACCCAAAGGCATTACTTCTTTAACATATTACAAAAGGTAAAAGATTAGACATTGAACAACATAGTACTCTGAGAAACAAAAGTGATTTCTGGTCTTGCCCTGTAGGCTGCAGGCCTTGCCCTGATGGACTGGGGCAAAGGCGATGGGTTGTAAGGCTGGGTCGGCTGCTTCTGCAGGGCTCCCAGCACTGGGCGGAACTTGGGGCCACCTAAGGAATGGGTGCACACAGCAATCCAGTATGCTGCCTCTGTGGGGTCAATCCTAATTTCAAACACTGGGATCCATGAGCGATACATTCTCATTATTTCTTCAGACCCCATGTTCTGAATTTTGTTCAGAAAGTGTAGCCTGTGTTGAAGTAAACCAAGACCAGATAGGAAGCAGGATGAAGGACCCTGAACTAGGGTGATGGATCAAGAACGGAGATAAAGGACACATCAATAACTGGGTGCCTAGAACTTAACTTTGGGGGTCATTACTGTTAGTGTGTCTTTAAATTTATGACTTTAAATTTGAACGGAACTGCTGGTTCTTGCCTACCTATCAGAGCCCTCCATGGAATGCCCCCCACGACCGCAGCCAACCAGCCCTCTGCCCCTCCCCCGCTGCAGAAGGTCAGGAGCCCCACATTCTACAGTTTAAATCCCAACCTTCCCTCCACTGGATGGTGAGCAGCTGTTGGAGCAGGTCACTCTCTGGATCCTCAGCTTGACTTTTCTTATTGTGGAGGCTTCTAGGCAGCGGTGGTCCGTGAATGAGCCCGCGGGGATGGCTTCAGTAGGAGGTAGGACTATAGATTGGAGGGGGTGTGTTTTAAACACTGAGCTGTCCCTCAAGACTTGGGATTGAAATGTGAAACTGGGGAAACACGGTTTGACTGAAGTAGGGGGCAGAGAGCACTGGACCTCCAAGGACCTGTCACCCTGGGAGGCTGGGAGCCAGTGGGAACCGGTGACGGCACTGGCCGGAGGGCTCCTCAGAGGGGGTCAGGGGGGCTCAGGGACATGCCTGGGTGTGGAGAAAGGCCAGCAGTAGGCATGTGGGTTCTTCCTAGAGGGGAAGAGTAGTGGGCGATGTCGTGGGGGTGGCACAGGGTGGTCATGGGAAAGCCCAGTCCTGTGTGCTGTTCTGCGGGCACCTGGAGCTGCCTGGAAGGTCCTCCACCGGCTGCAGCCCAGAGCTTCTCCCCTGCCTCCAGCCCAGAGCTCACTGCTCCTCAGCCCAGGGAGCTGCTTGTTGGCTGGGATTCCACACAGGCAGGGCGGCCGGGAAACTTCCACCAAGACAGGGCCCGCTTCCCTGAGCTGTCCCCAATTGTTCCCCCCGTGCCACCCAGGTCTTCAGCCCGACTTCCTCTTGTCCTGCATCTCATGGCGCACCCTCTGCCCTGCCTTTACCTTTGGGATGAGGGTTTTACTGACAGTCCACAAACCTGTTTCAGGGGCAGGAAACAGATGTGGAGCGTGGGTGGTGTTCCGTGGAACGTCTGCAAAGGCAGATTCCTTTTTAAAGGGGGAAGGGGAGCACAGGGGCAGGAGGACCATGTCTGTGTCAGTAGTGAATGGCCAAACCGCCTGTCCTGAGTAATGAGGGTGCAGTGTGAAGCGTGCTCTCCTGGACGAGGTCTGCTCTGGTTCCTCTGAGCGGGGATGTGTTCAGACACCTATGTTCCACTGTCATCGCTCACACCTGCTTCCTCTGTGCCTTCACTTCCCACTGTTGGGAGCTGGAGGGGGAAGGACCTCACCCAGTCTGCAGTCTCATGACCCTCCTAACAGGACAGTAGCTATGGAAATTTCTGGAAACCCCTGCCACCAGCCCCACTCTGCCCCATTCTGTGGCCCTCCTCTGACTCTCTGCAGCCATGGCTGGCTGTGAAATGACAGAACTCCTGAGGGTGACCATCAGCCTGAGCGCTGGGCCCAGTGGCAGGACCTGGCCATGTTAAGTGTTCACTGTTGGTTCTGACACACGTGCATGCTGGGCGGAGTGTGGAGGGTTAGATCAGGGTTCCTGTGCCTTCTTGTGGAGAGACATCACTCGAGTGTTTCTGTGTTGTTGTGCAAGCCCAGGACAGAAAGGGGGCGGTTTGTACTGAGAAGAGGAGGACTGAGGAGCAGATGGGCCCTAATGTGTTAGACACGGCTGTTCTCAGAGGCCCTTTGGGTGCCTAGAACTTACCTCGGAGATGTGAGTTCCAAGGTCACTACCGCTAGTGGGTCTGCCTAGGGTCGTTGCCCCAGAGCAGACGTCTCCCAGGGCCAGGCCTCTGAGGCTGGCAGGGTCGGTAAGGGGGAGTCCTTAGGGAGGCATTCAGGGCAGCGCTGGCTGGACTGGTGCTTCTCGCAGACAGGGGTCAGGGAGCCTTGGCGAACAGGGAGCAAGCTCTCCAGTGGAATAATTCCCAACTGGAGGTCAGAGCGTGACCATGACCTGAGGACATTTGCCACCTCCCCCGTTTGCCCATCCAAAGGGCCCTCCCTGGTGAGACTCACTGCCCTGGTTCCCCAGCGGATAAAGGGGCCCAGAGCACCTCAGTGCTGTTTGCTGGGCCTCCTCCTCCATTCCCCCTTTCCTTTGTCTCCACAGCATCTCCAGCGCTGGGAGCAGATGTGAGCCTGAAGCCCGGTGCCTCCCTGACTCCTTTCATGGCCCAGCCCTGTCCCCCACCCTCTACTGGCCCCGCACACCGGCCCCCTGGGGAGCAGCACCTGCCGCCCCCCAGGACCCTGTCATTCCCTCCTGGCCACCCCCTGGTGCTGCCGGCTTGGTCCAGGACACCTCTGGTGGCAGGAGATGCTGGTCAAGGCCCCGTTGGGACTGGGGCTTACAACATCATGGCCCAGGTCAGGTCAGAAGGGAGGCGACCACAGCCCTCCCAGACTCAGACCATTGTCCTGACCCAGGCCCCCCTCTATGGGAGTGCTCCAGGAGCCGCCTGTGGGGGTGCTGTGTGTCCTGCACCCCTCTTCTTGGAAGCCACTGCGGTGGAGAACATTATGGCCGCCTTGGCTTTCGGGGGCACCCAGGCCGGCGATGGAGGCTGGTGTCCCAGCCTTCCTCCTCAAGCTCCACCACCAGCTGCCCAGCTGATCCCAATCGTCTCCCGAGTGGACCCTGGAACACAGCCACATGGGGCTTCCAGGGAGGGTGGCCTGGCCGCCTCCCAGTCCAAGGCCTTGGTGGACGCCTCTACCCCCAAGAGTGTGTATGAGGACTTCCGTCGTTGGCGGCGCTTCAAGGCCCTGGCCCGGGGGCACCTTCCCCAGAGACCTGATGTGGACGCTCTTTGCTGCTTCCTCATGTGAGTGCACTGGGAAGGGCAGGGGGTGCCCCTGGAGCTTTCCCATCACAGAGGGGGTGGGAGGGCCCTGCAGGCGGGCTGATGCTGGGACGCTGGCGGGAAGGCCTGAGGGTGGGGTCCCAGCTATGGGTGCGAGTGCGGGGTCACCTCCAGGCCTGGTTCACGGGCTGGTGTGTAGTGAGGCCCTGACAGCAGCAGCTGGAAGGCCTGTCTGCACACAGAGGCCTCACCTGCGGGTGCTCAGTCCTGCCGGGTGGGGGTGGGACGGGCTCAACTGAGCTGGGGTGGCCAGGCGGGCGGAGGCCAGGCTGGGCGGTGACTGACCCTCAGACATTATAGGCCAGAGCTCCGGCCCCTGTCCCGCCTGAAGCCCACCATGACGCTGGAGGAGGGAATAGGGCGGGCCATGCAGGAATGGCAGCGCAAGAGCCACTGTGACCGGAGGGTCTATTTCGAGATGGCAGAAAAGTGAGTCAGGGTCCTTGGTCCCCACACCGGGGGAGGAGGCTGACTGTGGGGCAGGGTCCAGCTGTGAGGTCTCATCAGAGAGGAGGGTGTCACCCAGCACGGGGTCCCCACAGTCCAGAGGCCCTTCCTCCTGGGGAAGCCTCACCCTCAGCTTCAGACCATGGGTGCTCCTGTCCCACCTCCCGGGAGCTCCCCCTCCTCTGAGGCTGACCCATCCTGGGCGGGACATGAAGGCTCAGGACAGGCTGGGGAAGGGGTGCCCCGCCCAGGGGGCCAGTCCCCAGCCAGAAGGGCTGTGCAGCAATGTGCTCAGCAGCCTCCTGCCTCCCCAGGGTCCGGGCCCTGACAGCCCCAAGGCCCTTGATCTCCATCCTCCACCCGCTGCTGCCTGTGCGGGCTCCTGGCGGCCTCCTTCTCAGCACAGCCTGTGCCCTCACCCCAGGTTCATGGCGTTTGAGGCGGAGGAGCAGATGCAGGCTCAGAAGTTGCAGTTGAAGAAGGGGGCGAAGACCCAGCCTCCTCCTGCCCCACCGAGACCTGGTCCTCGGGGGCCCCAAGCCCCAGTGGTGGGCACGCAGCCAGGTACGTCAGCACGTTCCCACAGGAGCCCCTGACCCCAGGCAACAGGGCCCAGCGCAGGCCCCTGTCCCCCACATGGCCTTCTCCTCAGGGCGCTTTGGGCTTGAAGGGAAGCAGCCCTGAGAGCCGGGCCTCAGCGCCCTGTGTGCCCATGGGGTCTGGACCGGGTCCCCTTTCTCATCCCCTCGACCCGCTCCCTGCCAAGGGCCCACGTGAAGTCTGCTGAGAAGCGGGCTGGCTGCGGGGGCCCTTGGGAGTCGGTGGCTCCCCACGTCCTCACCGCTGACCCTCTTGGGTGCTCCCCTCTGGCCTCCCCTCAGACAGTCACAGGCTTCAGTGGCCCGACCCAGCTGCACCCGTGTTACTGCCCCAACACTGCCCTCCGAATCGCGTGCCCTGCAGGTGGGAGCTTTCTCCCCTCACGCTCCTCCTCTTCTCTCTGCCCAGCGCCCACACCCAGGAAGGCTGTACCCAGCGCCCAACGCGCCCACACCGCCCAGCCGCCCTGGGAGACCGAGTCGCACGACGGGATCCCCCCTGAGGCCGAGCAGGAGGACATGGACCTCACGGAGGCGCTGCCCATGGGGGCACCCGGAGGAGGATGGGCAGAGGAAGTGAAGGAGTGGCTGCAGGATGAGGGTCTCCTGAGCTACCTGGACCAGCTGTGCTCCCAGGAAGACTTTGTCACCCAGGTGGGCTGGCCAGCAGCTCCGGGCCTACAAAGTCCCAGAGGGTGGTGCTGCTGCCCCCAGACCCGGGTTCCCCCAGGCTGATGGAATGGGACTCTGCTCTTTGCTCCTGAGCTGGGCGCCTGAGAGTGTGTATGTCTGTGTGTGCATGTGTGTGCTTTGTGTGGGTGTGGTGTGTGGTATCTGTGTTCATGTGGGTGTCCCCTTATGTGTGTATGTGCATGTATGTTTTTACCTGGGTATACATGTGTGTTTATATGTGTGTGTGTGTGTACGTGTGTGTGTACCTGATGACCGTGATGGAGGGGAACACCCACCTGTGCAGGAGGACAGGGGTCTTGGCTTTCCCACTTGTCCTCCGGGCCCCGCTGCCTCCCGGTTCCCTCCCTGCCAAGGGGCTCACGGTCGCTTCCTCTGTCCCAGGTGGAGGAGGTCATTGACCCCCAGTTCCTGAAGAAACTGAATTCCCCAGACGCCCAGCTGGACCCCTTGGCCCTTGCTGAGGAGTTGGAGCAGGAAGAAGGGCTCACTGCTGCCCAGGTGAGCCAGGGGAGGGTGCGACCTTAGGGCGATGGGGGAACCCAAGTGACCATAGGACCCAGGAATCCCAGCGGAGTTAGAGGGGGACAGGCCCTGGTGAGTCAGGGAGGGAGGTGTCCAGGTAGATCAAGAGCCTGGGGAGGAGCCAGGGCAGGGAGCACCCCAGAACCAGGACACACAGCCTGTGTCCACACCACCCCTGCCTGCAGGCAGCGCATGCCGAGGGGCCAGCCTGGGTGGGAGCTGAGCGGGAGGACAAGGAGGAGAGGGCTCCAGAGAGGAGGGGGATGGGGGCCCAGAAGGGGAGCATAAAGCTGGGAATATGGCACAGGGGACGGAGGAGAGCCTCATGACTGTCGTGGATTTCAGTCACGGTGTCACCTCCCCCTTCCCCCCAGTGCCATTGTCCCATCACCCGCTCCTCCTCCTCTCACACGTGTGCAGCGCCAGTCACTGTCCCTTCTCCCTCCAGCTGGCAGAGAGGCGACTCCTGGCCTCCGAGGAGGGGGGCGAGCAGGCACCCCCGAGTCTCGGTGCTCCCCTGTGGGACTCACGTCCTTCAGAGCCTGCGAGCAGCCAAGATGCCCGGAGGCATCACCAGGGCCCCCAGCTGGGGGTCCGTGGCACAGCCTGCCCGCCAGAGACTGGCTTCCAGGACCCTCAGGGACGCCGCCCAGCAGACACCCCGCGCTCCCGGCCCCCGGCTGGTGCTGTCTCTTCGGGGCCTGAGGAGCAGCCAGCGCTCCGGGCTGGATGCCCCCCAGCTGCTGCCCAGGGCCACGGGCCTGCGGACTCTGCACGGGCACCCAGGGCCGCCTGCGTCCCCGGAGAGGCCTCTGTGGTCAGGGAGACGCTGGGGCCAGCGGCCAGGCCCCGTGAGGACGAGGAGGACCTCCCCAGCCTGGCCTTCCTCTGGGCCTCCCCCCGCCGCCTGCTGCCCTGCGAGCTCTCTCTGAGCCCTGGCCCTGCCTCAGGCCCGGCCTGCCCTGGAGGCCGGGGGCCCCGGGGCGCTGCCCAGGCCCAGTCCCTGCAGAGAGGAGGCCTCAGCCGCGCTTCCCCTGCAGCTTGCCAGCCCCAGAAGCGCGCTCTGGGGGGCGGCCCCGCCCATGCGGAGAAGATCCCCCGCCCAGAGGCCGACCTCGGGGTCTGGGGGAGGCCAGCACTGGCTCCGGGGCCGGTTCCCTCCTCACAGCCTCACAAGAGAAAGCGTGAGCCCTCTGACCCAGGGAGGTGGGGGAAGCGGCACTGCAGCCAGAATGGAGCAGAGGGGAGTGCCCCCCACTGCCCGCGCCCCGAGGGGCCCAGACCTGATGGGACCTGGCTGTCCCCCAGAGGAGCCACGGGCTCCTTCTCATGGCAGGGCTGATCCTGCTGGTCCCCTCACCTGGGAGGATGGAGGAAGGAGGGAGGGCAGGACCGTTGGGGGGAGGACTTGGGGGGTTAGGAGGGAGGGCAGGACTCTTAGGGGGGATGGGCTTAGGATGGGGATAGGAGGGAGGAGAGGACCATTTCGGGGTGGGTTAGGGTGGGGGTAGGGCTAGCACCTGTGGGGCATTGTGGGTCAGTTATGAATAAAGATAGTTTTGTTTGAAAATGCTCTGGGGCTGCTGTGTCCATGCTCGGGTCTGCGCTGCTCCTTGGAGGGGACCTGAGAGGAAGGGAGGATGCGGGAGGTCCTGGGCGCTCTGCACCCACAGGGGCCCTCAGTGCCTCCTCCTGATTGACAGGGACCTCCTCCCACTGCTCCTGGGAGCACACAGCTCTCTCACCCCCGGGGACCCCTCCTGTCATTCTGCTCCCAAGGCCTGACTGAGGCCTGACTGAGAGGGACAGGCTGGGCCTCAGGGGCAGGCTGTCCCCCTGAGCCTCCTGCAGGGGGAGCACCCTGTCTCAGTGGGTGACTGAGAGTGAGGGGGTGGGGGGAGGCTGGAACAGGGGTGACAGGGAGTAACGGCGACACGCCTGTTAAAGGTGGGTACACGGGAATGACATGGTGGGAGGATCCCAAGTCCCTTGCGGGATTTCTGTGCGGGACAGTCTTGTCCAGCTGGGGGAGTCGGACCCATCTGCTGTGGCTGGGGGCCTGAGCTCAGGGACAACTGGGTTTCAAGGACCCACGACTGCTGTCCCTTCCCTCCAGCCATGGCTGGCTCTGTGTGATAGATGCTGACGCAGAGTTACATCCTCGTGGGAACAGGTCCTCCTCACACCCCTGGGCCCTTCCACCAGCGCCACCCGCAGGGACAGCAGAGTCCTCGGTACATGTGGCCCAGGGCTGGTGGGAGCAGAGCCAGGACAAGACCCCTGTCTGCAGAACTGCCTGTCCCAGCTCTGCTCCCACGTGGCCCCGCCCTGGCCCTTACCCCCTGCCTCAGGCCAATGCCTCTTCCCCAAGTTCACGTTCTGATTCCTTTCCGGGCTCAGGCTGGGTGGGAAGGCTGAGGCTCTGGGCAGGGCCCTGCCCACCCAGCAAGCAGAGCTGTGGTCCGGGCGGAGGCCCCGCAGCAGCCATGGGAGGGCTGAAGCCCTGCAGTTCCAAAGGAGGCCTGGCCCTCTGCTGCCCACACACAACTCAGGGGAGAATGGCCTCATGTCAGGGCCTTCACCTCCCACAGAATCGCAGGTCTGCTCTCAGCTCCTCCTCCGCTGACTTCTCTTGTTCCGTGGGGCGGGCAGCACCCACTCTCCGGCCTCCTGGGCACTTTGTGAAGGAGACTTCTCACCTGGGCCCATCTTTTCTGGCTGCTGCCCCTCCCTGCCCAGCTGGGGCTCAACACAGAGAAAGGGGCTCAGCGGTTGTGCAGATTCTGCGTGTGCCGTGGGCTGGTCCAGAAGCTGCCAGCGCCCCCGGGTCAGCACCCTCCCCATGGGCACCGGACGTGTCCCTGCCTGGGTGGCCGGCCCTGGATGCCAATGTGAGGCTGAGGGACACAGCCTGGACCCCCGTTCCTGGTGCAAATTACCGTATTTTTCGGACCATAAGATGCTCCGGACCAGTTTTTAGAGAAGGGAAATGAAGGAAAAAAGATTCTGAAACAAATAGTGTCCTAAAATATTTTATGTGCATTAAAACCCAACATCACAGTCATAAACACATGTAATCAACCCTGTAAACAGCAGAATTTAGAACCATTTTAGAGCCGGGCAAGCACACAGAGACCACACAGAGCCGGGCAAGTAAAAAAACTTTTTTTAAAAAGTATATGTGTAGGCTGTATTTGGACCATAAGACACAGGGACTTTTTCCCCCCACTTCTGGGGGGAAAAAAGTGCGTCTTATGGTCCGAAAAATACGGTAGTCCTGGGACTTCCCTGCTTTCAGGGTCTCGGTGGTGAAACAAGTCCCCCCCCCCCTCCCCTCCCAGGTTGTCAGGAACACTGAGTGTGTTTGAAGGGAACACACTTGCTCACCTGTGTGCCTTGTCACCACCATCAGGTTCACACCTGGCCCCTGGTGTCTCTGCGCCTGTCCCCACTCGCCTGCTGTTTCTGCCTTTGATTCATTGTTTGGATGAACAGTTCCCAGCAGGAGGCAGAGCCTGGGTTGCCCCCCACCTCGGAGACCTGGGAACCCCAAAATCTCCCTGGAGCCTGTACAGAGGGTCTGACTGGCGGCCCATCACTGCTTCAATCGTGGGCGAGGCCAAATCCGCAGCTACGTGGAATTCTGGAGAGATTGGCACATTAGCGTCTGCAAATACTAAGCTGGGAGCAATGGGAAGAAAAGGGAAGAAGTATTTCCTATTTCCCTGCAGCCAACCCTCTGTATCACAGGAAATGAACTTGACAGGACACCCTGGAGGGCGGAGCCTCAGGCAGAGAGCAGGAGGGGCTCCTAGTGACTGAAGTGGAATCTGTGGAAAGGGCAATGCCCTCCCTTCACTCCTCCGGGGAAATCACGATGCTCTGTAAGGTCAGGCCTGTTTCTAACTGCCCGGGAAACGGCCAAGAGATTGCAATCTCAACCTTATGTTTGCATTTCCCCAGGCCAATTTCCCCAGGCCACCTGCGTGTGGTTTTTGCCTATAAAAGCTTGTAACTAACCTCTGTTCAGGGCTCTCAAGCGGCAGTCTTTTTCTGGACTGCTGCTTGTGGGTCCCTGCGCAGCGCTTGGAATAAACCTCCTGCTCTTTGCATCAAGACTCGGGCTCTGCGTTTGATTTGGGGTCGCCGCTCATCCTTTGGACCGGGGGTCTTTCAGGCCTTACATTCTGGGGGCTCGTCCGGGATCGAGCGGCCCCCCCCCTCAAGCCCAGAACCGATCTTGGAGGTAAGAAGGGGTACCCCGAAGTTGTCTGTCTTTGTCTTGTGTTCTGTTATCTGATCTGGTTCTGTGTGCGCACTTCTGTAATCTGATCTGGTTCTGAGTTCGCAGCCGTTCGGCAACTCGTGAGAGTGGCCGAACAGTGGTCGGTAGACGTGTCGGAGGGCCACAGGCTGCAACCCTGGGGGACGCCCCAAAGGTGCAGGAGAGCCAGGGGCGCCTGGCGGTCTCCTATCAGGTGTCGGGTTCGAGTCCCGGCAATCAGGTGTCGGGTTCGAGTCCCGGCAATCAGGTGTCGGGTTCGAGTCCCGGCAATCAGGTGTCGGGTTCGAGTCCCGGCAATCAGGTGTCGGGTTCGAGTCCCGGCAATCAGGTGTCGGGTTCGAGTCCCGGCGAAGATCGGATAGGTTTGGTTACTGAGACAGTGAGGCAGCCGCGACCGTCTGCCCCAATCGTGTGTTTGTGGAAGAGATTCAAGTGGAGACTCCTTGGCTCTGTCTGGGTTTGGAGTCTGGAGATTCCCTGGTTCTGGTCTGAGTGAGTGTTTTGTGAGTGTTGAGAGAGTGCGGCCGCAATCGAGTGTGTGGGAATTGGTAAAAGTGCAGTGTTTTTGTTTTTACTCTTTTGGATTTGTTTTGGAATTATTTGTTGCCTAACAAATTGGGAAGAAAGAGAAAAATGGGGCAAGGAAACTCAAAGGAGAGTCACCTAAGTCCCCTTGAATGCATGGTTAAAAATTTTCCGGACTTCAAAAAACGAGGTGAAGGCTATGGTGTTTCGGTAGATGCCTTCACTCTCCGGAGACTGTGAATTGGAGTGGCCGACATTTGGGGTTGATTGGCCTTCAACAGGGACCCTAGACATGGGGCCCTACACGGGAGTCCGGCGGATAGTCTATAGGAGCCCTGGGCATCCGGACCAAATTCCATACACTGATATCTGGATTGATGTTCTTTTTGATAACCCCAAAGATTGAAGGAGTGTGGTTGTCTCCTTGACAAAGGAAAATTGGGAAAGAGACCTCCCAGGTCCATCTTACTCGCCCGGCCACAGGCGAGCAGAGAGAAAGAAAGAAACCTTTAATTTGTTTAAAGCTGAGTGCTCTGGTGGCAGCACCGCCTTCGTCACCTGGGACCCGTTTGCTCCCTGCCTCCATTCACCTCCAGGAGTTGAGTAGCTGGAGGCAGCAGATAAATTAAAAACTGGTTTCCCAAGTCATTGTAAGCAGCTTTTGAAATTCCCCACCATGAGGCGGAAACTACCTCGTTGATAACGATAACGGTAAAGGCTAGGAGTCTTCAGCTAAAGAATGTGTTCAGCTGCATTTGAATGCTAATGTGATCTGCAGAGGGTGGCAGGTAATTCCATGGCCTTGCTTACAATGTTTAGTTTTTGTCATTGATACCAGCTAAGCAGAGTCTTATATTGTAGCTACTTAAGTATGAATTGTGATTGACCTATGATTTTCTGACATTGTCTTAAATCCTAGTAAACTGCCTCTGGTGTGGAGAGGTCTAGGGGAGGCCGGAGAGCGAAAGACTATTAGTTCTCCTACAAAGAGATTATTCAGTGCTTTGTTTGAACTTGCCAGCTTTAAAAGTTCAAAGTATAAATTGAATTAGGAAAAGTTAATTGCAGTAACTAGATGCCTAGAATATGGCAGGCTAAACTGTATTATATGTGTTTAGAATAAGCAGTAATGATTCTCATTTGTCAGATGAAAAAGTATGTAATGCTTACACTTAAGAAATTATTCTAAGTCGGGTTTTCTGAAGTAATGTTTAATGTAACATGAAACTTTTGTATTTGATTTGTTTTGTTTTGCTTTTTTCATATGCCATTGTTGTCAATTTGGGCTTGTACCTGCATCTTGTATTTTGTACATTCGGTTGTTTAAACTTTGGGAATCATTTTTGGTTTCAGTCATGTGTATCTACTTTATAGGTTTAAGTAGACTTCATCACAAAGGTTTATAATTTATTTAGAATTGTGTTAAAACAATGTGAAAACGTGGTTTAACCCCC
Source organism: Pipistrellus kuhlii (assembly GCF_014108245.1). Classification (NCBI taxonomy): domain Eukaryota; kingdom Metazoa; phylum Chordata; class Mammalia; order Chiroptera; family Vespertilionidae; genus Pipistrellus; species Pipistrellus kuhlii. The sequence goes on along the minus strand of NW_023425459.1, from coordinate 6,134 downwards.
CGTAACTGCTTGGACACTTTTCACCGTGTTCTATTAGGGGATTTAAAGGCACAGTTAAAATTCTCCTGTGCCCCTTTTCAGTCTTATCAGAATCTGAGATCTTTATCTGTAGGAAGAATGTGGCAGTTTAAAATTCAAGCGGCTATTGGGAACAGAGTGCTAGACCTGCTCTCTCTTCCCTCTGCCTTTCCTAAATATTCTAAAATAATGGTTATAGATTTTTGAAGGACATAGGAAGAAGGTTTAAGAGCTAATGTAAAATAGTGAAAGTTTTTATAAAAGTTGTACATGTGATGAGAAGGTAGGGAGCGACTGACAGTCTATCTCCAGATTCTAGTGGCCGGCCTCAGAGGAGCCGCGCGTCGGCCCACCAATTTGGCTAAGGTAAGGGATGTCCTTCAGGGACCCACGGAGCCTCCCTCGGTCTTTCTTGAGCGACTAATGGAAGCATTCAGGCGGTACCCTGCGACCGAGGGGCAGCGGGCTTCGGTGGCTATGGCCTTTATTGGCCAATCTGCTTTATACTTTGCAGGACTTAGTTAAGGAGGCAGAGAAGGTGTAGACAGGAGAAGAATCTCACGCACATCTTGGCAGCAGTGGTAGGTGATAAGGGAGAGGTAAGGGTAGAACCTGGGCGATCGCCTCCCACTCGACCGAGATCAATGTGCCTACTGTAAAGAAAAAGGACACTGGAAGAGAGAATGCCCAAGAAGGCAGAGGAAGGAGAAGGAAGCCAAGACCATTTTGGCCTTTCATGAGGACAGTGACTGAGGGGGACGGGGCTCGGAACCCCTCCCTGGGCCCAGGGTAACCATCCAAGTGGAGGGGAAACCAGTAGAATTTCTGGTGGACACAGGAGCACAATAAAAGCTCCCTTGGGGCCGATATCTAAGAAAACTTCTTGGGTCATTGGGGCCACCGGTAATGAGCAATACCCGTGGATGACTAACCGGACTGTAGATCTTGGGACTGGGACGGTCACCCACTCTTTCCTTGTGACCAAAGTCTCTTGTTGGACGAGGGGAGAGTCCAATTCGGGGCCCCCGTGACATTGAATCCTGCCTCTCTGCTACCAGAAGCAGACTTGGAAAAGAGAGAGATTCTGCATTCCTGTCAGAAGATATTGGCTGAAGAAACGGGGGCCAGGCGGGATCTCAGAGACACACCCCTACCCGGGTCCCCCCTCACTTGGTTCACAGATGGCAGCAGCTACCTCTCGGACAGGAAGAGGAGGGCAGGAACCGCGGTAGTCAGCACGGATGAGGTAATCTGGTCTAGCAGTCTGCCAGAAGGCACCTCAGCACAGAAGGCAGAACACAAGCCCTCAGGTTGGCTGAAGAGTCAACATCTACACTGACAGCAGAGGCCATACATGCCCCCAAAGAAGTTGCCCAGGGCACCAAAAGGGGACGTCTGAGGTGGCGGAAGGGAACAGGAAGGCAGATGTTGAAGCAAAACAGGCTGCCTTGGGACTAAACATCCTGCCGCTAGCAAAAGTCTCTTTGGACCCTCCTAGGTCCTTCTCTTACTCCCCAGAAGAGGAGGGGGAGATGGCCAGAAAGCCTGGCAAATACGTCAAGGATAAGTACGGGGTCTGAAAGGATAAGGCAGGTGAGAAGATAATCGTCCCTGAAGAAATGGCAACACCGCCTCACCCATCTGGGTCCAAAATCCGAAAGCTCACCTCCCTAGCCGAGAGAACTGTCGCTAGCTGCAAGGCATGAAATTCCCACCCCTCGAAAGGGAAAGGGGAAATAGGCCGGGCAGCTATTGGGAAGTTGACTTTACGGAAGGAAGTCAAGCCGGCCCGGTAGTCTTTAGCGAAACGGCAACCACAGTAGCCAAGATTGAAGACATCTTTCCCCGGTTTGGAGTTCCAGAGGTAATTGGTTCAGATAATGGGCTGGCATTCATCGCCCAGGTAAGTCAGGGAATTGCCAAGGTGCTGGGGATTAATTGAAAATTGCATTGTTCATGTAGACCCCAAAGTTCAGGACAGGTAGAAAGGATGAATAGAACGTTAAAAGAGGCTATGACTAAATTATCCTTAGAAACTGGCGTGACAGACTGGACAGTCCTCCTTCCCTTTGCCCTATTCCGTGCCCGGAATACGCCCGGGCCCCTGGGAGTAACCCCTTTTGAAATCCTTTTCGGGGCCCCACCACCACTCACTGCTGACCCGTGGACAGAAACTCACGCCCCTCAATCCCTGCTCGCTAGGTTGAAGGCGTTGGAGACGGTCCAAAAGGACGTGTGGGTCCCTTTGGCTGACCACACCAGTTCCAGGTTGGGGACTTTGTCTACGTTCATCGTCACTGGACAGCCAACTTGGAACCCCGGTGGAAGGGACACCCACCGCCATCAAGGTAGACGGCATCGCCTCCTGGATCCATGCCTCTCATGCCAAACCTGCACCACCGCCTGACGATGGATGGACTGTGGAGACTGCTTATAGACACTCTTTGGGGATGGTGGCTGCCACTGACTCCTACTCGCGGCGGGTCTTGATGATGCCCCGCCCAATCAGTTCCCCTTTTATGGGAGAACAAGGAGTGAGGCCCGGCGGTGTGGAGGGGCTGAGGTTTTCTTTTGTCAATAACCCTAGCTGTCTTGCTGGGGCTAGGGGTAACCGCCGGGGTGGGGACTGGGACAGCAGCTTTAATCCAAACCCCACAGTATAGAAGGGCTCAGAGTGGCAATACGAGCCATTGAACAATCCATCACTATCCCTGACCTCGCTGTCTGAGGTAGTAAGGACGGTGGCCTGTGTGCAGCTTTGAAAGAGGAGTGTTGTTTTTATAGATCATTCAGGCATGGTGAAGGACTCTATGGCCAAACTGAGAGAAGCTCAACAGGGGTGGTTTGAAAATTGGTTTATTCTGCTCCTACTTCTAACCCTCGGGCCCTGTATCGTACCTCTAACTGGGCAAGGGGAAACAGAATATGAGTTCCAGGGTTGAAACTCAGTCCTGAGAAGAGGAGGGAATGTAAGGTCAGGCCTGTTTCTAACTGCCCGGGAAACGGCCAAGAGATTGCAATCTCAACCTTATGTTTGCATTTCCCCAGGCCAATTTCCCCAGGCCACCTGCGTGTGGTTTTTGCCTATAAAAGCTTGTAACTAACCTCTGTTCAGGGCTCTCAAGCGGCAGTCTTTTTCTGGACTGCTGCTTGTGGGTCCCTGCGCAGCGCTTGGAATAAACCTCCTGCTCTTTGCATCAAGACTCGGGCTCTGCGTTTGATTTGGGGTCGCCGCTCGTCCTTTGGACCGGGGGTCTTTCAGGCCTTACAGCTCAACCAAGAAGGGGCTGCCTGTGTCCCCGTGTGCTCAGTGCTGCCTGCTGCTCCCCTTCCAGTAGCTCCCGGGGTGATACTGTAATACCCTGTTTCCCCGAAAATAAGACAGTGTCTTATTTTAATTTTTGCTCCCAAAGATGCGCTAGGTCTTATTTTCAGGGGATGTCTTATTTTTCCATGAAGAATATGGTACACATTTATTGTTAAGTGAAAATAAAGGAAATTTATTACCTATATACGGTACCGGGTACTGTAGTTGTCAACACAAACCAGACAAACTGTGAATCCTACAGTATCAAGAATTTACTCGTTTATTCAATGACAATCATGTCATCATCTTCTGGAACATCATCATAACAATCCAATTCCTAAATTTCCTGGTGAATTTCTTGTGACTCCATTTCTTTCAGAATCAGTAGACCAAATCTCTCATGTTTAGCAATAGCATTCTGAGACAGGGCCTAGGAAGGGGGTGTGGGGGGGTTATTTTTGGGGGATGCCTTATATTTCGCTCAGAAGGAAACCTGTAAGTAGGTCTTGTTTTCGGAGGATGTCTTATTTTCGGGGGAACACGGGTAGTACCTCCTCCATTAGAGAGCCTGGGAGCGAGTTCCTTTCCCCGTTTTTCTGTGGGGAAGTGGGGTTGGGGAGGGCAGGACTGAGGGCGGGTCACACAGCAGGAAGTGGGACAGCCTGGGAGGCACCTTGCAGGTGTGGTTGACTTACTTTGTGCTGTCATTCCCTGCACTGTGCCTGGTCCCCTCCAGTTCAACTTTCAAGAACCTGTTCAGTCACCATCTCTTTAACAAGTCTTTTCTGACAACATCCTTCCTCCTTTGCTTCCCCTCCAGGTTGGATGCCCTTCTCACCTGCTCCCATACCACCCACAGTTGTCCTGTGTTCACATTGTCTGTGAACTTCCTTTCTCCCTAAAGGCAGGGCAATGTCTGCCTTCCCTCACTAACGCTCGAGGCTTGATGGAGCAGCAAGTATACTAGTATTTAGGTTTTCGAATTCATGATTTAGTCTAGAAAGGTTATATACTTCTAGGAACTTATTCATGTTTCCTAGGTTATTAAATTTGGTGGCTTTTACTCTTTCATAATATTCTAGTATTTTCCTTTGTGTATCTGTGATGTCTGTGGTGACTTCTCTCTCATTTCTCATTTTGCTTATATGGGTTTTTTCCTTTTTTTCTTTAGTGAGTCTAGATAGAGGATTATCGATTTTCTTAAATTTTTCAAAGAACCAGCTCTTTGTTCTATTGATTTTTTTTTTAGCCTTTTTGTTCTCTAATTTATTTAATTCTGCTCTAATTCTTATTATTTCACTTCTTTTGCTGACTTTTGGTTGTTTTTGATATTTTTCTAGTTCTTTAAGATGTCATGTTAGGTTTTTTATGTGGGATTTCTCTTGTTTCTTGAGATAGGCCTGTAATGATAAACTTCCCTTCTATTACTTCTTTCACTGAATCCCAGAGGTTTTGATATGTTGTACTGTCATTCTCATTTGTCTTTCCATATCTTTCATTCTTATCTTTAATTCAAACGATGAAAGAATAATCACTTATTTGAACCCCAGTAAGATAGTCAACTTGAAAAAGGTATTTTCTCTCTGTGAACTTTTCCCCAGTTGATCCCATTTTGTTCTGATTAATAAACTAAACCAGCATACGTTGCACTGTAAAAAAGATCCGGTGGAATGTTAGCTGGTGCCATGACCATATTCCATCATTTTATGATTCAGTGACTTAAGGAAGTAGGGAAATTGATAGTTATACACTTGTTAATTGTAGAACCGAGGGCAGGATTAATTTTGATTGAAATAAATGGGCCAAAACCGCCCTGGTGTCAGCCCTGCTCCCCTTAGAGAAAGGCCTGAGGCCGTCCTCCTGATGGAGCCTCTGGGAGACTTACTCAGTGATACACACTTGACAACAGTCATTGAAAGAGACTTTACCAAGGCAAGGGCACCTGGCAGCCTGTTAGCAGTGAGAAGTATGGAGTCTCTCAGAGTGCACCCTTTGGAAGTGCTGGATACATATGTGAGGCATGTTATTATTTCTTACACTACAAAGGCAGAAGGAATGACACTGCCTTCCGTTCAGAGGGTAAGCTCTCTTCCTGCTTCAGGTATGGTTGGGGGCGGGGAGGGCAGCTGCACTAGGAGCAGAGCACAAAGGCACCCCACCCCTCCTGGGCTGCAGCCCCCGTTCTGAGGTCACTTCCACCTTCCCGTGTGCCAAGTCCTGTCTGATGGCCCCTTTAAGACTTATGCGATGGCAGCTGGTCTCAGCCTTCTGAGTCCCCATCTCTCCCCCGGAGCAGGCTTCGTTCATGTGTTCCTGTGAAGGTTACCATCCTGGGAGTGACATCCGAATTCCCCTGTCCTGGCTTTCCAAGTGTCGTTAATCACCCTTTCTAGAATTCAGGAGGTGAGGGTGAGTGGGTTTATGAACTATTGTGAGGACTTTACCCCTCCCTTTGGCCCTAGAGGTGGCCTCTTTAGGTCTGTGGTCTGGGAGAGGGAGCAGGTGAAGACTGGGGTGCAGCCCTTCCCCCACCCCCAGGCTATAGATGGCGGTGGGACCTCAGGGCTCCTTGGTCACTGCACTGTTATGAACACTCTGTGCCACTTTGCCTTCTTCCTTGGATCCAACCTTTACCTTCTTTACCCACATTCCGCCTGAGGTTCATCGTATCAGACTGTCAGATGGGGACCCCACACACTCATGCTCCATTCCATCCAGCCAGAACTCCTTCCCTAGGATTTACACAGAGGGAGGCAGGTGACCTGTGGCCATGGCCACTCCCTCATCTGGGGCAGAGGTGAACTCAGCC